>NW_026112022.1:55000-67500 GCF_024679095.1 Eriocheir sinensis
CGATCTTAGGACAGCAATGTTGGCGGCGCAGCCTTCTTCCCTTTTAAAGCCCTTCTGCTGCGCGGGCAGAGGCGTATCCCGGTCTAGCCGTCTTGCTAAGATCCGGTTACACAGCCTTGTTATTAGGGGAGTGATGGTAATGGGCCGAAGATCCCCTGGTGCCGATGGAGTTGGCACTTTGGGCAGCAAGATGGTTCAGCCCTTCACCCAGTCGGGGGGCAGGGCCCCGAGCCAGAGGCACCCGTTGACCACACAGGCAAGCTTGGCAGTCCCTAGACCCACCAGGTCGCTAATGAGACGACCATCGGGGCCCGGTGCCGATGCTTTCGGGGTGGCCTTCAGTGCCGCCTCAACCTCCTCCTCCGAGACGGCGCCCATCACAGATGGACTGACCCGTCTAACGGGATCCGGGGTTCGGCGGTCCTCCGGACTCGGCCGACTAAACAGCTCCTTCCAGAAGGTGTGAGAACCCTCTGGAAGAGCTGGGGTGCTGAGAAGATCATCCCCACTTAGAACTTTCTTCAGCACCCGGCCTCTGTCCCGCCTGTACTGGGTTTGGAAGGCTGCGTATTTCTTCCTCCTTAACCTCGTTGGTGTGAGGTTGCCGTGGTGCACCGGTCTTGGGGGTGCACCACGTGGGGGGCGAGGAGGGACTCAGGCATCGAACTGTGCCTGAATATATGCCAAATGTCTAGGTATATTTATGGAGAGGTGCTCCGAGGCCGTCCTGACGGATTCTTCCAGGGCCCTGACGAGGTCCCTGTCGTCCTCCGCAGGCTCAGCCTCTTCGCCCTCCCCACCGCGGCTGAGCGCAGGGTGTTCAGCTACCGATGTTTCCACCGCTTCCGGGACGGCAACAACATCGGGTCGCTCTTCTACTCTTACCCCCCCTCTTCGGGCCCTCACGGGGGGTCCACCAACGACGGCCCTCAGTGGGCGGGGCCGTCGCGGGCTCCTGCGCAGTGATCGCAGAAAGTCCTTATACTCCCGGATTTTCCGGTGACTCGTAATAGAGTCTAGGGTACGGTGGGGGAGAACCTGCGCTCGGATGTTAGCGCACAGTTCGCCAACCGAGAGCTCAGAGTAGTCCCTTTCGTAAGTAGCCATCAGGCTGATTTCTTCTGGGTCCCACCTGGCTCTCGGCCGGGTCACTGTCTCCTGTAAAAGCGCCGCGTGAAATGTCTCTGGGTGTGCTCTCCGTTGGTGTAACCTCCGCCCCGGGAATGAGGCGAAGGTCGAGCCACACTCAGGACAGGTAGGGGAGCGGTCTTGGCCCCGACCGGCGGCAGCTTCCGCCATCCTGGTTTGGGATTGGCGAAAATAAGAAAGGTCAGAAAAGCTGCCGCTGGGAGGTAGGTGTTTGGTTACGCAGGGATTAGAGGGGTGGCGGGTAGGCCCCAACCCTGCGCATCCAGCGGGAACCACGTGGAGGCCACCTACCAAAAGTAACTATGGTTCTAGTCTAGCCCAGGCCTCCTGGGTTCGACCTACGTGCACTCTTCGGCTAACGCTTCAGAGTCATAGTTACTCCCGCCGTTTACCCGCTCTTGGTTGAATCTCTTCACTTTGACATTCAGAGCACTGGGCAGAAATCACATTGCGTCAATATCTATCTCTGACCATCGCAATGCTTTGTTTTAATTAGACAGTCGGATTGCCCTGGTCCGTGCCAGTTCTGAGTTGATCGCTGGGCGCCAGCCGAAGTGAGTTTGGAGCGAGGGACGACTGCTGCTGCTACCTAACCGGCCGAAAGCCGGCGATAGAGAGAGCCGGAGCCCCCGCGCCCACGCAGCCTAGCGCGTTCCACGGAAGGGCCGGAGACACGCCGGTCCGAGCTCTCGGCACGAGTGGCGAGAGGGCTAGAGCCGCCACCGCGAAATGCGAGCCGCCGCACACCGGGCCGTTGGCCCCACCTCGCATGAGCGTGTCCCGCCTGCGAGACCGGCGCTGCGCGAACCCTGAGGTGATTCCCCAACGCGCGCTGCCCCTCCGCGCCGGCCTTAGCGCGGACGGCGGAGTGGGACCGGGAGCGACCGGAGGACGCCGCGCCGGGGCTTTTGAGGGCCCAAACGACGCGGTGATCGCCCGCCGGCCGCCTTTGCGAACCCGGACCACAAGCACCGCCGCACCGGCGAGCTGATAACAAGGACAGCGCGACGCGAGGCCGCATTTGGAATGGGTCGCCGCCACCGGGGAAGGTGAGACTCTGCGGATGGGCGGACACCGGAGACTTTGGCGCCGCAGGGTGGACGGCATAACCCATCACCGCGCGCAGCTCAGAGCCTCTGAGCCCAGTCCAGCGCCCGAACCCAGGCCCGCTTCCCGCACAGGCCCGACTGGCACGATCCTCAGAGCCAATCTTTATCCCGAAGTTACGGATCTAATTTGCCGACTTCCCTTACCTACATTAGTCTATCGACCAGAGGCTTCTTACCTTGGAGACCGGCTGCGGATATGGGTACGCACAGGCCCGAAACTGGGGTGCATCGCGGAGGCCGCGTGCGTACGTCCGCCGCGCCGTGACGCCGCAGAACGACGCCCGGCAGCGGTCAGAAGCAGCAGACCCCCCCGCTTCGCCCCATGCAGTTACCTGCCTCGCATGTTTCACGGACCGGCAGTGGTTCTCGGGACGCCGCAAGAACCGCGGCGCTCTACGGCAGACCGTGTTACCAACACCCTTTCGCTCTGCGAGTGGCTTCTAGGGTCACGGCGCCTTAAACAGAAAAGAAAACTCTTCCCCGGACCACCGCCGATGGACGCGAGTTGGTTCCCGTTACCGGGTTCCTGCACCAAGGGCCGGCCCAAGAAGGAACCTAGCCCCGGTTGGCATCCCTGCCTGGTTACGGAATACGTACCGTATTCCCTTTCGCCACGAATTCCCATCGGCAACTGAGAAGAATCTCTCACGGATGAGCCGCCACGGCAGTGACGACAACTCGCTTAGCCGTTGCCTCTAGCGTGGGATAAGGCTTTAGCCTTGGGCTTAGGAGCGACTAACCCATGTCCAACATGGAACCCTTCTCCACATCGGCCTTCAAGGGAAGTCTCTCTCGACTATTTGCTACTACCACCAAGATCTGCACCAGGGGCGGCTCCAGGCCGGCTCGCGCCGGATCCCTTCAGCGCTCACCCCTGCGACCCTCCTACTCGCCGGGGCTTGGAGACCTGGGCTCCCCCCGGTGAAGAGGGGAGCTTGGCCTTCAGTGCCACCGGCGGTCGAGTATCGGGGGAATGCTTGAGCGCCATACCATTTTAAGGGCTAGTTGCTTCGGCAGGTGATTTGTTACACCCTCCTTAGCGGATTCCAACTTCCATGGCCACCGTCCTGCTGTCTATAGCAACCAACGCCTTTCGATGAGGTCTAGATAAGCATTCGTTTAGGCCCCTTAACTCGACGTGTGGTTCATCTCACAGCGCCAGTTCTGCTAACCAAAATTGGCCCACTAGATACTCGGATTAGTCGCCGAAGCTTCAGCGTTCAAGCAAGCTCGGCATCTCACCCATTTAAGGTTTGAGAATAGGCTGAAGACTTTTCGTCCCCAAGACCTCTAATCATGCGCTTTACCAGATGAAACTCCTCCGTTTCCGCGAGTACCAGCTATCCTGAGGGAAACTTCGGAGGGAATCAGCTACTAGATGGTTCGATTAGTCTTTCGCCCCTATACCCAGCTCTGACAATCGATTTGCACGTCATAATTGCTACGGACCTCCACCAGAGTTTCCTCTGGCTTCATCCTGGCCAGGCATAGTTCACCATCTTTCGGGTCCCAACATGTCTGCTCATGGTACTTGCCGACAGCACGCGTGCTAGGCCACTCCGGACAGAGCAGGATCGGAAGGCAAAACCGCGCGGGACGAACCCGGATGAGAGTCGAAACCCCCACCCGAAGCCCGCCTGACGCGCGGCGCGCCAACCGAGAGCCCAAGCAACGCCGGCGAGGCCAACAACGGATTTGCACGACGGCGTCGAATGGCAAGTCCCGGGCCTGCGCCCCCCTGCGTACAAGCGCCTCCCGCGAAGGAGACGGACCACCGTGCACACCGAGCACACGCTTTGCCTCTTGAGCGCTGGCCGAGGCAATCACCGACTGCTCGAGTGACGGGTAAACGGCTGAAGTAACGGACAAGTCAAGGAGACACTGGCCCTTCATTTGGTGTGTGGCGAGTACACTTTGCGTCTTGAGCGCTGGACAAGGCCCTCAGTCATGAATCGTGTGGCGGGTAAACGGCGGGGGTAACGCGCCAGCACCTGATGGCTCGTTTTGCCTCGCGAGCGCTGGACGAGGCAAGTGGGTAATCAGCGAGGGTAGCTCGCTCGCACTTAATAATGGTTCGTTTTGCCTCGTGAGTGCTGGACGAGGTAAGCGGGTAATCAGCGGAGGTAGGTCGCTCTCCCTTAATAAAGGTTCGCTTTGGCTCTTGAGCTTTGGCCGAGGCAGTCACTGACGGGTAAACGGCGGGAGTAACGGACTCAGGCCTCGCGAGCGCTGGCCGAGACCAGCGGGTAATCGGCGGGGGTAGGTCGTTCGCCCTTAATGGTTCGCTTTGCCTCTTGAACGCTGGCCGAGGCAGTCACTGACTGCTCGAGTGACGGGTAAACGGCGGGAGTAACGGACTCAGGCCTCGCGAGCGCTGGCCGAGGCCAGCGGGTAATCGCGGGGGTAGGTCGCTCGCCCTTAATGGATCGCTTTGCCTCCTGAGCGCTGGCCGAGGCAGTCACCGACTGCTCGAGTGACGGGTAAACGGCTGGAGTAACGGACAAGTCAGGGAGACACTGGCCCTTCATATGACATACAAATTGATGTGTGGCGGGTAAACTTTACCCCTCTAGCGCTGGACAAGGCCCTCGGTCATGAATCACGTGGCGGGTAAACGGCGTGGGTAACGCGCCAGCACCTGGGCCCGTATTCTACATACCGTCATAACTTCTTCTGACGGTCATAGCGGAACAAAATGGCGCATTTCTGACATAACTCCGTCAGAAACTCTTATGGTCGACCATAAACTCTTATGGACGACCATAAAATTGCGCGGGACGCTGAGGTCGGGTTCACCCTGTCATAACTCTGCTTATGACCGTCAGAAGCGAGTCAACATGGCAGCCCCACGTCAACACGCTCCCCAGCCTTTTCGAAGAAGAGACGTACTGAACGAGCTCAGCGATGCTGAGCTTATCAGGAGATACAGACTTGACAAGGAAGGTATTTTGTACGTCACTGATCTTGTGAGGGAAGCCTTGTCAAGTGACACCAAGAGGAGAAACCCACTCACCCCGGAGATGAAGGTGATCATCACACTGCGGTATCTTGCCACGGGAAAAATGCAAATGTGTAGCAGCGACGACCTCGGCCCATCACAGCCCAGCATCAGCAGAGCCATCACCCAGACCATTGACGCCCTTGCAAACGTCAATATTCTCAAGCAGTTCATCAGCTTCCCCACCACCCAAGACGTTACTGAGGCGAACAAGGCAGACTTCCTCACCATTGCAAATTTTCCCGGGGTTATTGGTGTCGTTGATGGGACACACGTAAGGATTGTGGCACCAAAGGAGGAGGAAGACGTGTTTGTCAACCGCAAGGGATAGCACAGTATTAATGTGCAGGTCATATTCGATGCCAACTATCGAATACTGGATATCCTAGCGAAGTGGCCTGGCTCAGTGCATGATGCACGTATTTTGAATGGCTGTGGAGTGGCAGAATTGTTCCAGAGAGGGCATGTGCCACCAGGTAGTCACTTGTTGGGAGACAGTGGCTATCCCAGCAAGCCATGGCTCCTGACACCTTACCTGCGACCTCTGCCTGGACCTCAGTCACGCTATAATAGGTGAGTAGATTGTCTTTATTTTTCTTTGGGGTATCAGTATAGTTTCTTACAATAAACATGTTGAACGTGAGATCCGCTAAAAATTTTGTAGAGTTGACATGCCACGCACTACCAGGTGTAATTAGCAAACTGAGCCAATCACAACATTTACCTATTATATAGAGAGTTCGGATAATAGGTTAGGCTAAGTTTCGACTAATCGAAAAAAACTTAATTATTTAGGTTCATTTTATAATAATAAAAAAATGAAAATAGCAAATAAATCAGGAAAAAACTCAACCTAACCTAGATTACCTGGCAACAAAAAATACACATATTATATCAGCTTAAATAATAATTAATGACGTTAATAATAAGTACATCAGATTTAAAGAAAATAATACACCTTTGCACCTTCAAATTTAAAGAAAAAGATCTTTAAATGAAAAAAAATTGTCAGAATTTTAAAGAGTTGATTTTCCTAGTAAAAAAGTTGACCTTCAAATTTAAAAAAGTTGACTTTTAAATTAAAACACTTGACTTTCAAATTGCAAAAGTTGACTCAAATTTAAAAAAAATAGATTTCAATTTAAAAAATGTAATTAACCCGGTAACAGCGACGGGCCAAATTTGTGGCTTTACCGTGTACCAGCGACAGGCCAAATTTGTGCCATGATATAAACCCCTCAAAATAGATGATACATAATCTGATCACAAATGCTTTGATATATATTATGAAATGGTTTGTGTGAGGGGTGATTTTTTCTCATTTTTCTCGCCTGGAGGGACCATTAACCCGTGGGCTTCGGCTATGGGAAAGCCGAGAAGTGCCCGAGAAATGACAAAATTACTCTGCATTTTGAGACTAAAAAAAGAGCATGGAATGTACATCAAAGTACTCCTCTCATAACCACAGCCACGACTCGTCAAAGCCCTAAAAAGGATCTGTCGACGTTCTCGGGTTAAGAAACATGATCCCCGCTGCTACCGGGTTAAACTGAAAAAAAATTGTCAAGGACAGTCAAAATTAATTTAGTCAAGCAAAGTCAAATTTAGTCAAGCTAGGTATGGCAAGTAGTGAATTTACCCATAGTTAATGGAACATAAGTACTTAATATTGACTGCCATTATCATTTGTATTTTCTTTTAGGGCCCACAAACGGACACGGAGTGTTGTGGAACGGGGAATAGGACAGCTCAAGCGCCGCTTTCATGTCCTACACAGCGAGGTCCGAGTAACTCCCCCGGTGAAGGTGTGCAAGCTGATACATGTATGCGGCATGCTCCACAACATCTGCAAGGACAGGAATATTCCCATTCCTCTCGATGCGGCTCAACCTAACGCTGAAGAAGTGGATCTTGCCATGGCACAACCTGAAGGTGTGCAAGTTGTGCCGCCACTTCCAGCTGGTCAGCGGAATGAAGGTCGCCTGTATCGAGATGAATTCTGCAACTTGCATTTCCAGTAAGTTGGATATTTTATATATATATGTTTTTCGAATTGAATCTGGGAAACACTCATTTCTTAAGAATCTGCATTATTCTGTATCATTATTATTATGAAACTACCTACTAGTTAATTTGTTTTTCGTTCTAGCAATGAAGACTGAAACCCGTTCCTCAGCACGACTGGACAAGTACATGCCAAGGTACTGTTCCACTTGCATTAATAAAGTCATCAATCTATCAATCAATTATAACCCATATTCCTTTTGTAAACATTTGCAAATTAACAGTCCCCTCTTTGTTGTCAATACTCTAAAAACACTCATAGTACTCCTTCAATCTTCTTATACCTTCCACACTTACAATTACATTCCTATTCACACCCTTTACATTCATAGTTCATACACACCTTTTCATTCTTTTCTCAAGCTCCCTTCACTTCCTTCAAGAACATCTCCCTATTATTCTGAAAGTCATTTCTCACCTTCCCTCCTAGCTCTTCACACATTGCCTTTTTATTCTCCATTAGTGTTCTTTTTGCATTTTTTTTACATATTCATTTTAATCTCTTTTTCCAGTGCATTTGTACACTGTATCATTCCTGCATAAGCATAATTAAATTAGTACAACTAAGGTTTCACAATCATAGAACTATGTGCATCCTTTTCTACTTTTATTAGGTATATTATTTGTTTTTCCTTTCCTTTTCAATTTGTAACTTGAGCAAAATTTGTTTAAGACGCATGGCTTCCGCTTTTTCTTTGGCAGCTGCCTCCCGTGCCCTTTCAGCTGCCTCCTGCGCCCTTGCAGCTGCCTCCTGCGCCCTTGCAGCTCCTGTGAAGGCCCGAGCACAAGCCGCCACCTCCTCTGCAGCTGCCTTCATGGCCCGTGCAGCCTCCTCCCCAGCCTGTGCAGCTGCTGCTGTAGCTCTTGAAGCTACAGCCTCCTCCTCAGCAGCTGCCACCTTTGCTTGAGCAGCTGCTGCATCATCCTCAGCTGGCACCTTCCCCCAGGCACCCCCCTCAGTTTGTGGCTGCAGGGTGGGCTCAGGCACAATTATTACTGTTGGTGCCTCAGCACCTCCCTGACCTACAATGAGCTGGCTCGCTGGCTCTGCTGCGTCTTCACTGCAAGTAATGTATAAAGTCATGAAATGGGTGTACAAATGAGCAGTTATAAACTAATGCAGATCTGCCATAGGGTATCTTTTTCCTTTCATATACTAGGGAGTAAATATGGCATAGTGTTATGGAAATGGAAGGCATACTCATACTAAATTAACGACAATCAATAAGGTCTAGAAGAGTTGCATATCTTTGAGGGGATTGATATTAAGAGGAGGATTCAATGAGTTCTCGGCCTAACAAAGAAGGAGTGGAGACAGGAGCCCGCCAATGCTGTAACATGTTGGTATAGGTTCCAACAAGTAATGCATGGGCTGGCATCCTTTCAGCATTTTCCATTGAGTTACAAGGTGACTTTTCATAAGTGATTCACCCACCATTCTTCAGGGACGGAATTTCAAAATTGAAGACGAGATTGGAGAAGTGCATCACACTCAAAGGCGGTTACGTTAAAACATAAAAAAAAGTAAGTGGAGTGAACCTTTGCTCTATTTTTCCTCATTCTGAGGTAGGCCAAGAACTCATTGAATACACCTTAATTGAGAAGTACTATGAACCAAGGTAGGATTGCATCAATTGACAGAAGTTGCTGTAGCTTTGACGTTACCTGCAGGTATAGTTAACTTGAACTAAAGCCTTTAATTAAACAATCTATTCCAACAGTAAAGATATCTCTCATATGTTCTTTCCAAGTGATGAGTTATGTTTCTAGTGTTTTGTAACATACTGGTTGAAGCAAATGACAAGCTTTTATTACTTTTGCTAAGCAGAACTGACTATATTTAAAAATGAGAAGAATAGAACTAAAGAGTGTACTTCACAAATTAAACAAATAGATACATACATGTCGACAGTCCTTTGATGTCCAAGGTCATCAATCTCCTCAAATCCCGTGATGACCTTGCTGTCTTGCCCCAAAACGTCCCCGACAAGTTCATCAATGGGGTCAAGGGGAGGGGGTGGAGGGCCGCCACCTGGGAAAAAATAAAAATTAATGTATTTTTTGCTTTTTTCCCCTTCTACTAAAGCACTACATTAGTGTCTTCTCAGAATGTAATGCTAAAGTGGATTATGACAGGTACTTTACTGAGATGTTATAAAACTTGTTTTTGTCTCCTGCCTGTAACTTGACCTCTCTCAACGAGTGTATCAAGACACCTCTCCACCCGAAATTGACCTCTCTTTTGGCTAATCTATAGTATCTTCTGTTGTGAGAGCGGCAATTAGTGGGCTTTTTTTCTACACTTTTTGTTGCCCTTGAGCCAACTCTTTGTTGTAAAACAAAATTATAAAAAAAAAAAAAAAGCTGCTGCACTCCCACCACTATTCAAGGTTGTGTGTGTCAGAAAGGAGCATTTCTTCCTCTTTCATACTTTATCTTACAGGCATCTCTGATGAAAGAAAGTACGAGTAATAAGGGTAAGAATGGACTCTACATAATATTCATTACAAACTTAAACTGGTTTACCCATATAGTATATAAACTAAACGAAAATTTATGGCAAATAGCATCCTGTTTCTTTCAATACAAAACTATTTCAATGTGATTGATTTCCATCAAGCAGTTGTCTGTTGATGGCAACAAGTATGGGTATTGCAACATACTTCTATAAATATCCATGTTTGTATATGTATGTATATATATATATATATATATATATATATATATATATATATATATATATATATATATATATATATATATATATATATATATATATATATATATTCACGAAAGCGTAGCCCCCTATGGCGGCGGCCGCGGCGACGGTGCAGCTGGTGTTGTGAGAAATACCTCCTTGCAGAAATAAGACATATAGCAGCTGGTGTTGTGAGAAATACCTCCTCGCAGAAATAAGACATATATATGTGGGGGGGGGTCCATGGGGTGGTGCAGACCCCCCTGGTTAGAAGGGGGCGTCGAGGGGGGTGATGCCCCCCCCGTTAGCAGGTCGTAAAGTTCGGTTGGAGAAGTTTAAATATGCTCTCCCACCCTAAACCCTCTGCGAGAGATTTTGCAGCACTGTCGCCGCGGCCACCGCTAAAGGATGCTACTCTTTCGTCAATATTATCCCCTATTTTCAATAATAAATAGTCCTTGAATTGGATTTTGAAAGCATTTCCATGATTGTTGAACATTTGAAGAAAAGATTTATGAAGAGCTAGTGATGTTTCATAAGGTAGGTAATGAACATATGAACGTTGGAGTCTGCAAGAGGCCGGTAGGCCTAAACAAGGCAGCTCCTTTGACCCTAAGCTCCCGTGTATCTAACCCCACCTAGTATCGCTGTCCATGAATTTATGTAATCTATTTTTGAATGTGACAATTGTATTGGCACTCACCACATGACTGCTAAGCCTATTCCACTCATCCACAACCTTGTTGGTAAACCAATTTTTGCCTATGTACCTGTTGAGTCTGAATTTATCCAGTTTAAACCCATTACTTTGTGTCCTACCCATACATACTGGCATGGTACTAAAATGAATCTTTAATATATATATGTATATATATATATATATATATATATATATATATATATATATATATATATATATATATATATATATATATATATATATATATATATATATATATATTTATTTATCCAGTTTAATCCCATTACTTTGTGTCCTACCCATACATACTGGCATGGTACTAAAATGAATCTTTAATATATATATATATATATATATATATATATATATATATATATATATATATATATATATATATATATATATATATATATATATATATATATATATATATATATATATATATAAATTTATATGATATTCAAAATGCTCAGAATGAGACAAAAAATGTGTAATGGGTGTTTATCAGTTAAAGCTAATATATGAAAACTTACTTACCAGTTCCATTCCGATGATCTCGAAAGTTCTTCAGCTTCATCCTTGACTTAGAAGTGATGGTGAACCATCGCTTCTTTACCTCTACGGCCGTCCTCTCATGGTGGAACTGTCCATTCAGGTCGGCCGTAATCTTCGTCCAGACATCGTGTTTCTTTTGGTTGGAAACACCAACCGTCTTGAAGTTCCTCTTCAAAACGTGGACTTCGTCCCTGTATAACATAGCCAGCTGGAGAGACTCGTCGTCTCCCAGTTAGCCTTCCTTTGACGTTTAGGTTGAGGATCCATGCCGTGAGTAAACACTGCCGAACAGCTGAGAGGGCGGTACATTTGTTTACACACTTTTCAACGGGAATACGTTTCAGCGCATTTTCTCATAACGAATTTCTATTTTACCATTTCTAACTTCCCCAAAAGTCATAATATGAGGTCAAAATAATGTATATCAAAGAAAATGATGTCAATAATATATTATATTCCATAAATTTAAAGTTAACAAATTGTGAGCCGTGCGTTCTAGCGGCTCACGGTGTTGTTGATTTACTGCGCTATGGCCGACGACAAGAAGAAGAAGAAGAAGACTTCTGACGGTCATTCTACTGACGGTCATAAATTCTGTTAGCTATGACGGTTAGTTATGGTCGACCATAAGCACTATGTAGAATACGGGCCCTGGGCGGGTAAACGGCGGGGGTAGGTCGCTCGCCCTTATAATGGTTCGCTTTGCCTCTTGAGCGCTGGCCGAAGCAGTCACTGAATCCTGGAGTGACGGTTAAACGACTGGAGTAACGGACAAGTCAAGGAGACACTGGCCCTTCATACGACATACACTTTGCTGTGTGGCGGGTAAACTTTGCGTCTTGAGCGCTGGACGAGGCCCTCAGTCATGAATCGTGTGGCGGGTAAACGGCGGGGGTAACGCACATACACCTGATGGCTCGCTTTGCTTCGCGAGCGCTGGACGATTTTCCGCGGTAGCATATTTTAATTAGCACCAAAGGCATATTCATGGCAGACTTGCGTAGCGTAGATACGTCTAAAATTGAAGGAATTCCTAGGGACATCTTATGTAAATCAATCAGCACCGTACACATTACAGTTGAACCACATTAACTGTACACTTGCGTAGTGTATATGTGTTGCTCACTTTCAGTCCGGGAGAAAAAGAGCATTTTGGGGTGCTCAGCTCAATTCGTGCTCCCTATCTCGCTCATTCCAGTCCCACCAAAAAAATCGGAAGGGACTGGA
>NW_026112022.1:72500-90221 GCF_024679095.1 Eriocheir sinensis
TGCTTATCTGTCATTGTACCTATTTTATTTGGTATCTACCTGTAATAGATATACAATTGTAGTTTGCATATAAAACATATATTTAAAGACACCTACATATAGTAGGGGGTTTGGAATGTGAGTTTTCCTTCTCATATAGGCCAAGTTGGTCCGCGACACTTATGTGTACCCTCAAAGAGGATTCCCCCATCCGCCACCGGGGGACGCGCCCCTACGCCGTTTGTCCCCATCGCGGGTAGTAATATTCTCACTCAATTCCCCGGTCAATTTTCTGGCCGTTGTATTAGAAGCACACGAAGGTTTCATTTGGGTAGGTGTAGGCTCTTCCCCAGCGTCAATACACGGGAAGCTTGAGAGACTTCTGAGTACCTTGTACATTAGTACCCTACAAACCCACCGCACCCGAAGGCACGTGGTAGCGCTGCGTGTCCCAGTTCGGACCCTGCACGAGGCGAGACACGCCTTATGCGGCTACCCAATGAGAGTCATAGTTAATCTTGGAATGTTTCAGAAGCTCGCTTTCCTACTATACTTTTCACTTTCGTCTCCGTGACCGTCCCACCCGGCATTTCGATGCCCAAGACAGTAATTGGTTACATTTAGACGCTCAATCACCGTTAAACTGAAACCAATGTCCACAGACCGGACCATGTGAATGTATCATCCGAATGGTCACGAGGGACTGATTTATTTCACCAACCAGCCTCTGCCCTAAGAACCCGCCCCAGGCCCCCCCCAAAAATACCCACCCGCCCATCTAAGTCCCTTAGCCGCCCCCCAGAGCCAACCCACGCTAGTTCCCCATTCCACCAAACCCGCCCCCACCATTTCGGTGGAGGACACGGGGATTGATTAACCTTACCCCCTCAATCGACGTTTTTTTGACACAGGGCTGGGAGAACCTTACCGCCTCAATCGCCGTTGATTGACAGACGCGTCCACGTGTCTGCGTGTCAGCTGAATGGTTTGGCTGCAGATGGAAGAAACTTACCCTCGCAATCGCCGCTCATTGGCACGCGCGTCCACGTGTCCGTGTGTCAACTGAATGGTCCTGGTGGACATGGAAGAAACTCAGCCCTTCAATCGCCGCTGATTGACACGAGCGTTCACGTGTCCGCGCGTCCACTGATTGGTCTGGGTGGAGATTGACTGATTGATTGATCACACAGCCCCCTCCCCTCCCCACTACGGACACATTCTGGAAACTATAAAAACATTATGCACTTACACTATGCAGTAGGCTACTATATTAATAAATATCATGACAACGAATCTGCCATTGGCACATACAATATTACAATATTAGGAAAAAAATGAGAGAATTTAAGTAAAAAAAAAAAAATAAAATAACGAGAAAACAAAGTAAAGTACGTAGCTAGGCTACCAGGTTATGAGTGCGTTATTTCACCAGTTACAGCTAATCTTATGCACTTATTACAACTAACTACCACAGTACAGCATAAGATACCAAAGAACTTCAGCAAACTTACATTGCACAGAAAAGCATTTCAAAATACAACACGGAAGAGCAGACGGTCACGTACCACACGACTCACACCCGCCGCCGCCCGCTCCACAGTCCACAGTGCACACTGTGACACTGACTTGTGTGAGGCCGGTGTGGCGAGATATTTTGACCGATCTGAATCAAGTGACCGACCCAGCATATCGTACCGCACCCCGGCAGAACGACAAGTGAGTACGCGGCGAGAGGATCTCTCCCCATACATTATCCAATGGGGACATGCTCCGACACTCGTTAAGGGGGTTTTACACGGTCAGACATGTTGGCCAACACGTTTGACAACACGATTTTTGAGAGAATGTTTGAACGTGTGAAAGGGGTAAACATGTTGGACCAACGTGTTTGACGGATGTGTGATCGGGCCTGACTTTTGTGGGCGGAGCTTGCTCGGTGCATGTCCATGTTTGAACTTGTGAACGGTCATCAATCTTAAACCGTTATACATACTCAAATCTCGCGGAGGTAACATCATATTTAACTGTGATAATGTGTAGAATAATTACATGGCTTGTATGCATTATACTTCAAACAACATATAACCCTAAAGACTAAAATTACCAAACATACTTTGATTTTTTTGGATAAAAATCAACCTGTTTATGCTGTTTGACACTGAAAGTCAAAGTTTAGGGTGGCATCCACCCAAACTCCTTTACTCTAAAACTGATTGATCTGGTATGGATGCCTGATTATAACATGTAATGCCCGCATAAGTAAAAATAAAAATAATTAACTTTGGCTGGACCACTATATTAGTCAACTTACTCATTGTGTTACAAAGCATTTTAGCGCCAAACTTTGATCAATGTTCTGCCCCGCTTTAAATAACTGTGATGGTTCTGGTTTTGCTGAAATGTTTGAGTAAGATATGTTGGAGATGAATAAGTAATTGACCTCCACATTCAAACTACTCAAGAGTAAGAAAATCAATGTCCAGAAACCATGAAGATAAATCCTGTTTATTCAAAGAACTACCTACAATGTACACTTACCCAATTCATTAGCAAGTAGAGGAGTTAGGCTGGGGAGGAGAGTTGTGAAATGCTGATTGCAGACTTTCTCCAATCCCCCTCCCCCTCCCCCAATTGGAAGGCAGCGTGACGTCATGGCATGCATAAGAAAGCTGTGTAACGAAACACACGAGAAAAAATAAATCCTGCTCCCGTCGGGGATTAAACCAGCGATCAACGAGGCGGGTATGCCCCGCCTTAACCACTCGGCCACGGAGACGCTCTTCTCATGAGGCGAGCTAGGTTAGAGTTGGTCATCAGGGCGGCCGGTCAGCTGCAATACAAAGGAAAGCCAGCGCAGAGTAAATAATTATAAGAAATACTAAGCTTTGCAGATTCCTGTTCGTTAAGGTATGTCCTTAAGATACACCTCTACTTAGAGCAAGAGAGTTTCGATAAACAAGCTTTTAATCACTTACTTAACCGACGCGTCCTTGGCATCTTAAGTATAAACGTGAACGGGCTAAGTCCGAATTCTTACTTGACCGACGCGTCCTTCCCAGCAAACCAGCACCGTCGGCAGAAGGGCGCCCACCGTCAGCAAAATTTGTGACGTCAAATCGACGGAGGGCCTCCGTACTCCAACGACTTTAATTATCGTCTCCTGCAGTGACATGGTGTAAATGCGTGATGGGTAATGAATCCATCGGTCTTTCCAGAAACTGCAAACGACCATGGGCATATAGTATATACACTTATGTACACACACACACACACACACACACACACACACACACATAGCACAATTAACATTCACCAGTGACGTGAATCCCTCTTCGATTGATTTTTTTTGTAAATCAAGCATTGTGTTATCATTATTAATATATGTAAATTAAAATGAACTTGGGTACTACGTGGAGTTCTATACCCATAATGTGATGCGAAAAAAAAAGTCGGGTTATGTGTTCCCTGCACGCCGCCGCGACACGAGTCAGTATGCACTGTGCCGTGGGCGGCAGCGGGTGTGAGACGTGCGTGTTTCTGTGCAATGTAAATTCGTTGTTATAATATTTATTAATATAATAGCCTACTGCATAGTGTAAGTGCATAATGCTTTTTTATTAGTTTCTAGAATGTGTCCGTAGTCATATGATAGCGCATAGCCTACTGCCTAGTGTAAGTGTATATAGCTATTTTATTAATTTCCAGAACGTGTCCGTGGCCATATGAGTAGAAATAGCCTACTGCATAGTGTAAATGCATAATGTTTTTTTTATGAGTAGGCATAGCCTACTGCATAATGTAAGTCCATAACGCTTTTCTTTAATTAATTTCCAGAACGTGTCCGTGGGCATATGAGTAGACATAGCCTACTGCATAATGTATGTGTATAATGCTTTTTTTTAAATAATTTCCAGAACGTGTTCGTGGGCATAGGAGTAGGCATAGCCTACTGCATAGTGTATATGCATAATGCTTTTTTTGTATTATTAGTTTCCAGAACGTGTCCGTGGGCATAGGAGTACGCATACCCTACTACATAGTGTAAATGCATAATGCTTTTTTTATGGGTAGGCATAGCCTACCGTACTGCATAGTGTAAGTGCATATTTTTTTATTATTAATTTCCAGGACGTGTCCGTGGGTCTAGGAGTACGCATAGCCTACTGCATATTGTAACTACATAATGATTTTTATTATTTATTATTTTTTTTTATTAATTACAGGACTTCGCAACATACTTATGACTAATTTTTAGGATGGTAGCAGCTAACAGCGATATAAAAGTAACAATTTTATAGGGACTAATTAAGAATTTAGATTTCATATATTTGTTTATTTATCTATTTATGTATTTATATTTTTTACTTAAAGTAGCCTACCTACATGTAGCTTACTGTCAATGACTAGGATTTCTGTGTTCAAATTATGGGCCGGAGGACCAAAACAAGTTCAGGTAGTGGAATAATTACGAATGAGCAGCAGTTACATAACGGTTGTTGTATAGTTCATGCATCATTTGTGGGAAAGATAATTGAGCCAGAATAATACGGAATTGGTAAATTAGAAGGGAGCTATATAGCTGATATATCATCATATGTAATATAGATTTAAATGGTTTGACATATATGTATGTTGCACGATGAATATATGTATGGGAACAAATTTACTTGAAGTTGTAATGACAACTACCTCAAACTATTACAGGTGTCTATATTTTTTTGTTAAGACCATTATATTTTGCTGTTGTAATTAAATCATTCATAAATTCAAAGTGGACAATGACGTTTCATTATATGCTGTTATACTCTTCAAGATTCTTACTTAGTTTGATTTGCATGTGACATGCAAAAAGTAATTTTGTCACGTGGTATAATTTCTCATGCAATTTTTTTTTTATTGGTTTAGTTAAGTAACTCGTCTAGAATTATAGTTATAATTTCAGTCGTTGCAATACATTTATTTCTTATGTCCTTATGCCAGTGTGGCTTGTGGTAAAAGTGAAGGGCGATGTGTGGTGAGTGGGGGGCTGGGACTAGCATATTATATGATCGGCATATGGGAGACATATGACCGGCATACTACGTCGGGCTTCCGGTAAAACGATGAGCAAAGGGACATCGGACCGACGGAGTTTTGCACCGTCGGGCCGCCGCATATCACACGTCGGCCCGAGGGAGGGCCGACGTACTTGTGTTTGCTGGGAATTGTCATCTTAAGTAACGTGAACGGGCTCAGTCCCAATTCATACGTGACCGATGCGTCCTTGTCATCTTAACCCTTAAACTGCCTGAGGTCTAAATGCCGGATATTTTTCCTTCGCGAGTTAATATTAACATTATAATAAAAAGCGGAATTATAAATCTAATAGTATGTCATCAATGAGAAACATGTAATCTGATGTATTACAGCAGCTCAGAGTAGTACATGAATAAGTATAGCAAATAATAGGCTCTAAAAATTCGCGCGCTTTCCAAATCGCGGGAAAAGTGACACGTGTAGAATAATAAGTTAGGTCTCTCTCTCTCTCTCTCTCTCTCTCTCTCTCTCTCTCTCTCTCTCTCTCTCTCTCTCTCTCTCCCCGGGCTGGGCCACATATAATAAAAGCTTACTGCCACACTGTGATAAAGATAAACGTTCAACAAAATACCGATGTTTTCACACACACACACACACACACACACACACACACACATAGGGAGGAGGGGGGGTGATAAGTTAGACTTCTCTCTCTCTCTCTCTCTCTCTCTCTCTCTCTCTCTCTCTTTATTTGTTTGTTTGCTTTTTTTCTCTCTGCATTTCTCTCTCTCTCTCTCTCTCTCTCTCTCTCTCTCTCTCTCTCAACAAACCCGTAACCGTGATCCCGCAAGTACCACCACCTCTATTACTAAGCCTCTAGATAACTTAAAAATCCTTAGTTTCAATGCGCGTAGCCTAAGAAACAAATTTGATGAACTGAGATGTCTTGCTTTAACAGAAAATTTTGACATAATTGCTATAACTGAAACATTTATCGACACCACAAATATTGATTTAAGTTCCGAATACAACATAGATGGCTACAGACTCTTCAACAAAGATCGTGTAAACCGTAGAGGCGGTGGCGTCGCCCTTTATGTCAAAAGCTATTTGCAACCCACTGACAAAATACCGGGAAACAGTAACGTTGAACATTTGTGCGTGCGAGTAAACATTGCAAAAGTCAACTTAAATATATCTGTCACCTACAGACCTCCCGGGCAATCACTCGATAACGACCTTGAAATGTACAGCGTCTTAAGGCAGTCACTTAATAACAACGACTCACTGATATTAGGAGACTTTAACCTCCCCCATATCGACTGGGCGACACTGTCAGGTACAGAAGGCGAGTCACATAGAATGATCGAATTTCTAGAAGAAAATTATCTAAGCCAAATGGTTTCTGAGCCAACTCGACAAAATAATATACTCGACCTTGTTCTAACGACCCAAGATAACCTAATCAGTAGTGTCACGGTAGGAGAACACCTCGGTTCTTGCGATCATAAATTAGTGCGCGTCGACATTAAAGCTCAATCATCAGTGACTGAAAATAAAGTAAAGGTGCCCAATTTCAAAAGAGCTAACTTCGTAGAAATCCGACCAAAACTAACAGAAATACAACTATCAGATGACGGCAACGTAGAGGAAGCCTGGCTAAGCCTTAAAAATCACTTACTCACTCAGCAGAACACATTCGTCCCCTTGTGCGAGAAGCGAATTAACACTAATAAAAGCCCACCGTGGTTTAGTAGCGAAATTAAACAATCAGTCAATGAGAGAAAATTGTTTTACAGGTTAAAGAAAGAACAAAGCACGCCCGAAAACATTAGACTTTATAATGATGCCAGGCGACGAGTAAAAAGACTAGTAGGTCAGGCAAAGCGTAGATACGAAGAAAATATTGCAGCCAACTGTAAAAATAATCCGAAATCTTTCTTCAGTTACATAAACAACAGAAAGGCGATCAAAAGTGGTCCTTTAACAAACAGCGACGGTGCACTAGTGACTGACAGCCAACACATTGCAAACCTCTTAAACAATTACTTTTCCTCGGTGTTTAATACTAACAGTCTTCCTCTCGCTACCACCAACACCAGTACTATTGTAAATCTCGAGCATGCATTGCCTAATTTTGAAATAACAACCGATGAAGTCCTTAAAGCTCTCCATTCACTTAAAACAAATAAAGTCCTGGACCTGACAAAGTATATCCAACTCTGCTGAAAGAAACAAAGAGCGAAATACTCTCCTCCCTCACAACCGTATTCAATATGTCCTTGCGACAAGGCATCGTACCTTCAGATTGGAAAAAGGCTAACGTGACACCGATTTTCAAGAAAGGAGACAAAAAAGTACCAGGTAATTACAGGCCCATTAGTCTAACTTCGGTTGTAGGTAAGCTACTTGAGGGCATAATTAGAAACAAAATTGTGAATTACCTTGAAAGCCACTCATTGATTGGGGACTCACAACATGGCTTCCGAAACAAAAGATCCTGCCTATCAAACCTATTAACCTTTTATAACGACCTCTTCACTGTTTATGACGTAACCAAATCACTGGACGTAGTCTATCCTGATTTCCAGAAAGCGTTTGATAAAGTCCCGCATCATAAATTACTTTACAAATTAAAGCAAATAGGTATTGACGGTCAAGTAAACCAATGGATCGCGAATTGGCTGAGCAACAGACAACAAAGAGTAGTGATTGACGGATTTAACTCAGAGTGGGCGCCTGTCACTAGTGGCGTCCCTCAGGGCTCGGTCCTTGGCCCAGTGCTCTTCATTATTTTCATCAACGACGTGGATGTTGGACTCAATAACCGCATTAGTAAATTTGCAGACGACACAAAGATTGGCAACTCGGTTCTCACTGACGAAGACAGGCAAAGCCTCCAAGAGGATTTGCACAAAATTTCAGCTTGGTCGGATAGATGGAAGATGCCCTTTAACGTAGACAAGTGCCAGGTCCTTCAAGTTGGAACGAGGAATAAGAAGCTCGAATACGAAATGCGCGGCGTTAAACTCAAAAGCGTTCAATGCGTCAAAGACTTGGGGGTCAAAATCGCGTCAAACCTCAAATTATCACAGCAATGCATCGATGCAGCAAATAAAGCGAACAGAATGTTGGGCTTCATTAAAAGAAACTTTGTATTCAAGAATAAAGATGTAATACTCCCGCTCTACAACAGTTTAGTCAGACAACTTTTGGAATATGCGGTACAGTTTTGGTCTCCCCACCATGCAAAGGATATTGCTAAATTAGAAGGTGTTCAGCGTCGGGCAACGAAAATGATCCCTTCCTTGCGCAACAAATCCTACGAAGAAAGGCTTTCTACCCTTAACATGTTCTCTCTTGAGAAACGTCGCCTCCGAGGAAAGCTGATCGAATGTTTTAAAATACTTAATGGTTTCACGAATGTAGACAGATCAACATTGTTTATGATCGATGACACTTTGCGCACGAGGAACAATGGCGTAAAACTCAGATGTAGACAAGTAAATTCAGACTGCACCAAATTTTTCTTCACCAACGTTGTAGTGCGAGAATGGAATAAGCTTCCACCGTCAGTGGTCCAGTGTAACACGATTGACTCCTTCAAAAATAAGCTCGACCGTCACTTCCTTCAACTTAATATCAACTAGAGTAGAAATGCAACGTTTTGGAGTCTTCTGATTAATGTAAAATCACTTAGGTTTAAGGACAGACCACCAAGTCTGGACCATGGGGTCTGTGTGGTCTGATTTTCTATGTAAATCTATGTAAATCTCTCTCAATGCATGTATACGCATAGACGTGTGACGAGGGCCCCCACGTCTTTTTGTATTTTATAAACTTTCAGTCTCTTCATAACTCCTTTTCCATCGTTGGACTGTTCTTTACTGATCCTCATCATCCCGGCTATTTTCTTTGTTGACATGTCAGCATTGGCCAAATCATCGACAGTTGTCTCCTTTCTGCCAGGAAGCGCCGCTGTGCCGTGTGCAAAATGGCGTCGTGTGCATTCAACCGCCAGTCATGGTCAAGCGAGCGTTTGTGAAGGCATGTTATTATATAATTATTTAGGATGATTAAAATGACACATAAATGACTGATTTCATTTCAATTACAATGTTCTCATGATTTGAGTATAACCATGGCAAATATATATGATTTACTTTCAATCTCTACATAACGAAGAATTTATGTTGTCTAATTTCCAAGTGAACGATATTCTGCTTGGCCTTAATTTTCGTCCGTTACTTGTAAAACGACGTGGTTTCATGGTTCTTTTTCTTTTTAAAGTGTATATAGTTGATTGACAATAATAATTAGCATTAACAGTGATAGGATGTGCCTCAACATAAGATTTGAAACGAATTTGAAAGCTTGCCATAATCTAGTTCGTGAACGAAAATAGACGAAGTAACGGTTCCCGCCATGGGACGGACAGAGAGAGAGAGAGAGAGAGAGAGAGAGAGAGAGAGAGAGAGAGAGAACATCCACAGATTCATCCAGCCAACCAGCCAGCCAGGCAGCTAGACAGACTGACAGAATATTCATGTTCCTGTCAACAAAAAAGTCACGCTACCGTTCTTGGGGTAACGTTTGGGAGGTGGGGGGGGCGGGTCAGGGGTGGAGACGAAGTAACGGTTCCCGCCATGGAACGGACAGAGAGAGAGAGAGAGAGAGAGAGAGAGAGAGAGAGAGAGAGAGAGAGAGAGAGAGAGAGAGAATCCACAGATTCAGCCAGCCAGCTAGACAGACAGACAGACAGACAGTAACAACTACACTTGATCCACTTCCCTCCCCTGCACACTTGGCTCCCCCGTCCCCACAACAGCCAACACATATATGCGTGTTATGCACCTATACAGGTGTCCTGCGCATTACTGTCGATATCCAGATATACACACACACACACACACACATAGCACAATTAACATTCACCAGTGACGTGAATCCTTCTTCGATTGTTGTTTTGTAAATCAATCATTGTGTTATCATTATTAATATATGTAAATTAAAATGAAATTATGTACTATGTGGAGTTCTATACCCATAATGTGATGGGGAAAAAAAAAATCGGGCAAAGATGATAGTGTTCGCTGGACGCCGGCACACAGTATGCAGCGGGCGGTGGGTGTGGGTCGTGGTACGTGAAGCGTCTGCTCTTCCCTGCTGTATTTTGAAATACTTTTCTGTGCAAGGTAAGTGTGCTGAAGTTCTTATCATGTATCTTATGTTGTACTGTGGTAGTTAGTTGTAATAAGTGCATAAGATTTGCTGTAACTGGTGAAATAACTCATTCACAACTCGATAACCTAGCTACTTTTATATTTTCTCATTTTTGTTTTACTTAAATTCTCACATTCTTTTCCTAATACTGTAATAATATATGTGTCAATGGCAAACTCGTTGTCATAATATTTAGTAATATAGTAGCCTACAGCATATTGTAAATGCATACTTTTTTTTTTAACTGATTTCCAGAACGTGTCCGTGGGCATTTGAGTAGGCAGACCCTACTGCATAGTGTAAGTGCATAATGTTTTTTTTTTTTTTTATGAGTAGGCATAGCCTACTGCATAGTGTAGGTGCATAATGTTATTTTTTTTTTATGAGTAAGCATAACCTACTGCATAGTGTAAGTGCACACAACATACTTATGCCAATAATTTACAGGATAGTTTCAGCTAACAGCTCCTAAAAAAAGTGACAATTTTATACGGACTAATTAATAATTTAGATTTTTCTTTTTTTCAAGTACCTACATGTAGCCTACTGTCAATGACTATGATTTCTGTGTTCAAATTATGCGCCGGAGGAGCAAAAAAAGTTCAGGTAGTGGAATAATTACGAATGATCTGCAGTTACATAACGGTTGTTGTATAGTTCATGCGCCATTTCTGGCAAAGTTAACATTAACTATGGGAAAGATAACTGAACCAGAATAATAAGGGTATGGTAAATTAGAAGGGAGCTATATAGCTGATATATCATCATAATTAATATAAATTTAAATGGTTTGATATATATGTATATTGCACGATAAATGTATGTCTGGGAACAAATTTAGTTGAAGTTGTAATAACAACTACCACAAACTATTACAGGTGTCTATAATTTTGTTTAAGACCATTATATTTTACTGCTGTAATTTAATCATTCATAATTCAAAGTGGACAATGAAGTCTCATTATCGCCAGTAATACATATATTAGGTGACTGATTATTATACTCTTCAAGATTCTTACTTAGTTTGATTTACATGTGACATGCAAAGTGATTTGCAACATGGTATAATTTATCATGCAATTTTTTTTATTGATTTAGTTAAGTAACCTTAGTATACTATATTTATAATTATAATTTCAGTCGTTGCAGTACATTTATTTATTATGTCCCTATGTATACGTGGTGCTGTATATATATATATATATATATATATATATATATATATATATATATATATATATATATATATATATATATATATATATATATATATATATATATATATATATATATATAAGCCAGTGGCTTGTGGTAAAAGTGAAGGGGAAGTGGGGCTGGGGCTAGCATACTATATGATCGGCATATGGGAGACATATGACCGGTATACTACGTCGGGCCTCCGTTAAAACGATGAGCAAAAAGGACATCGGGCCGACAGAGTTTTGCAATGTCGGGCCGCTGGAGGCCCGACGTACTTGTGTTTGCTGGATTGTCATCTTTAGTAACGTGACCGGGCTCAGTCCCAATTTTTACTTAACCGACGCGTCTTTGTCATCTGTCATCTTAAGTAACGTGAACGGGCTCAGTCCGAATTTTTACTTGACCGACGCGTCCTTCTCGTCTTATGTAACGTGAACGGGCCCAGTCCGAATTCATACATGACCGACGCGTCCTTGCCATCTTAAGTAACGTGAACGGGCTCAGTCCGAATTCTTACGTGACCGACGCGTCCTTGCCATCTTAGTAACGTGAACGGGCTCGGTCCGAATTCTTACGTAACCGACGCGTTCTTGTCATCTTAAGTAACGTGAACGGGCTCAATCCGAATTCGTACTTAACCGATACGTCCTACTTGTCATCGTTTTGGAACGGACTCAGTCCAATTTTTTACTTCTATTGTTGGCAGCGTAGAAGTGCATTTCACCCTTGTGAGTCACTTTTTCTTGGCGATGCATGTGTTTCCTTTTAGCCTTGACCGTCCCACATATACCTGTTTCCATGTCGTGCAGGTAACTGACAAGCAGAGGGCTGGTGTAGAAGTTATCCGTATATAGGATATGTCCTCTGCCAAGTTACGGTGGAGCTGCTGGTGTTCTCGCCTCCGCGTTTTTTGGCTTTCGAAGAGCCACTTGGTCACAGCAGCCTCCCGAAACGGGCTGCTCCAACAGGGTTTAGGTGGATGCCATCACCAAGGAACAGGTCTGAATCGTAGTAAAAACTGTTCCACAAGTTAGCGAACTGGACGTTTTCTTGTGAGCAAAGGGACTGAAGTCTGTTGTTTGTGCTGAAGGCCTTACTGTAAAAGCTAGGTCCAGCACCGACCCTCGGGAGGATTCCTTAGATTATGATGTTACTAGCATCAGTTTTACGTGTATACTGCTTGATCATCCGGCGGTATTTCCCAAGCAGTTTCTCAGAACGGGTTGTCTTTACGTCATTTGTCCCCACGTGAATGACAAAGAGGGTGTTTCGATCGGCATTTCTTGTGACATCATCGCACGCTGCGGTAATATCATCAAGTCTGGCACCTGGATAGCAGTAACGTTTTCTGCGGCCGTTTGATGAACGACCACATTACTAAACTAGCTGCCCATGCACCATGGAGTCCCCAACTAGGCGAGTCTCAAACTCATCCTCCATGGTGTCTGCCAGCACCTGGAACCTATTGAAGGTAGTGGGGGTCAGTAAATCCTTGGTTGCCTGCTTCGGTTTGGCTCCATTCCTTACAGGTTGGAACCCGACATCCTGTGAAGCAGGAAGAGAAGCGTTAAGTGGGGCAGGCTGGAAGTTGTCCTGTGAGGCAGGCTGGAAGTTGTCCTGTGAGGCAGGCTGGAAGTTGTCCTGTGAGGCAGGCTGGGAGTTAGCCTGTGAATCAGGTTGGGGGTTAGCCTGTGAGGCAGGCTGGGGTTCAGCCTGTGAGGCAGGCTGGGGTTCAGCCTGTGAGGCAGGCTGGTGGTTGTCCTGTGAGGCGGACTGGGGGTTAGCCTGTGAGGCAGGCTGGGGGTTGTCCTGTGAGGCGGACGGGGGGTAAGCTTGTGAGGCAGGCTGGGGTTTAGCCTGTGAGGCAGGCTGGGGGTTAGCCTGTGTTGCATGCTGTGGGTTAGCCTGTGAGGCAGGCTGGGAGTCAACCTGTGAGGCAAGTAACACGTCCTCCCGTGAAGCAGGAGATTCGTCTGGAGAGGGCACAGTCTCGGTGGAGGGCCTCTCCACCATCGATGATGGAGTCACTGCCACATTGCTTGCAACAAATTCCTGAAGGGCTTCGAATTTCGTTTCAAGATTGTAATGTTTGACTTTCCATTCAGTCACAGCCCTCTGAAGTTGTAATCTTTGAACGCAGAGGCGGCAAGTTTTACTCAGCTGGAAGTACTGAGCTGCAAATCGTCCGGGACAGACGTCACACTTAAGGTTCGAAGGCATTGTTATAAATGTAAGCGAGTCAACAGTTTGGGCAAATATTAAAAGCGCTGAAATAACTTAAAGTGTGACCATAAATTGAATTAGATCAAAATTGTGCATGGAAATTAGATACATCTGTGTTAGATGCCAACACTGGGAGTTCCCAGTGAGGATGTTGCTTGCCGCCAACAACACCGTGACAGGTACGTAAGTCGTTTGCGTACGATTCGGTACGGCACATCAGCATCTGGGTGTTCTCTACTAGGGGAGAGAGCCTGAACCTGTTTGTCGAGGCAATCCCTGAGCTCTCTCTGCATCGGGTCCATCTTCTAGCCCCGCCAGCGAACGAACGGGGAGCGAATCTCTCGAAAATTCAATGGTAACCATCCCGATGCAGGCCATACGCGGTATCGTTGGTCATTCAGCCGGATTCTGCCTTAGAGGCTTTCAGGTATAATCCCACGGACGTAGCCTCGCTCCACTGGCCGATCGACCAAGAGCGGAACCATATGTCAGGACCTGCTGTTCCTCTCGTACTGAGCAGGACTGCTGTATCAACGACACAACTGCCAACAGTAGGGTTAAACCAACCTGTCTCGCGACAGACTTCTCAAGTCCAGTTTCTCACTTTCTACCTGTCGGACTTCAGTGAGCCTTTTTAACATGGGTTCCTATGGGATAGGTAACCTCAGGAAAGTGAGAAATTTAGTCCGACAACTAAGCCGTCTGATTTGGTGAATTCTTGTCGTGAATCTACCTATGGTGAGAAACATGCTACCTATTTCCGCTGATCCTCTAAAAGCCCCCCGCCGGTAAACTGACACATCTCATCTGGCGGGTAGGGTAAACCTCAGCCGTGTTCTTATGCTGCACACCGGGAACGCCCTCGGGGAAGGTGTGTGCATCGTCATTTGTGTAGCCATCCTCATCTGCCTCAATGTGGTTACTACTAACCTCCCTGGCTCCACTTTACTGGAATAGTGATAATACCAGTGGCGGTAGCCAGGAATGGCAACATTGCTCAGCGACCTTCTGCTTCCAGGCTGGTCATCACATTTTCCCAGAGAGCTGATATCTGGGAGCGGCGAAATATCCTGGAAGTAGACTTGCAATGGGATGACGTAATCGCCTTCTTATTCACAAACCTGATCAGATTTGAAAATTTTATTTTTGAGCAACATTTGGACTCCGTTATTTGAAACCTATTTTGAAACAATAGTCAGATTTTTGACATGCATGACGTTGCCACCGACAATTAGAACAACATTTATGCATCTTACAACTTTCTGCCAGATTCCTCCAGATAGAGGAGCGAGGTCCTGCAAAAGAAAAAAAACCCATTACTCATACATAGGGATACATTTTTTCGTCAATCTTAAAAGATCATTGGGTAATATATGCCATAGAAGTAAACCGTAATTGCCTTGCTGAGCTGTTTTATGCCTCGCAACTCGAATCACGTAGTAGTTTTCGAGCTCAGACCCTTTTGTCCTCCTCTCCTCCATATCGAGATATTCCCCCAGTGTGAACTCAGCAAACCCATGGGTCTTCTTACTGATTGTATAGCGATCACCGCTCAACTGCGTGATCCTTCCCCTCAGTGACAATTAAGAAAATGGGCGCTGCAGAGCCGACCCAACATGTAATGTCCATCGTCACTATGTGTCTGCCAGTCTGTCTTGTCGCGTCTTCATTGTCAACTTTCCTTGTCTTCGTTTATCTTTTACTGTCTGTCCTCGTACATTGTTCCACACATACACCAACACTTAAATGTCACCCACACTTCACAACGTTCACACAAACGCATACCCACACAAACACCTTTTTCTTTATGTTTTGTTTGTGCCTTGACCTTTGTGATTTTTATCCAATAAAAGTAACCCTGACGGATATTGAGTTTCTATCCGGGAACCTATTAGCATTTGAGAACACTCATACCACCGACAATTGTATCATCAGTGTAAGAATGTGGATGTCTCTGAGCTTGCTAAAGTCGCTCAGGGCCAAAGGTGTCACTTCTGGGTTAGTCAAGCACTTCTTAGCATTGCCAGAGGTGTTCTTGATGTAATCGGATTTTAGGATTTTATCGATCACTTCCAATGTGACGTTCTATAATTCTTTCTTTACGTCGGGTTTGGCCCTTCTCAATGACCCTCCTTTTGGTATTTCACTGCGGAGACAATTGTATAAATAGCTCAAAGTATTGAGAAGAAATCGTTATATTAGTTATATAGCACATGGCATGCATAATTGCATACTTGTTGTAATGAGGAGGCGTTTGTCTGTTGTCTGTGCCTCATCCTTCTCTACATGGTACAATTCATCATCCGATTCATTCCAAGCATGCAACAGCTCGTCTGCATGCATCTACATTTTCTTTTGTAACCCACACTGAACATCTCTTTTTGCTGGGCAAGACTCCAAGAGGTTCAGTATCATCTATTTTCACCAGCAGCTTACAGATGGCAGATTCACTCAGGGTCGTAAGAATGTCGTTCTGAACCTTGTGGGTGAGAAAATTATTCGCCATTCGCCTTTGCGCTCTTTTGGTTGAGTCAGCGTGCGGAGCGCAGATCCTCAAATACCCTCAAATGGTTCAGGAATTATTTTACTCCATCTGTTATTAAAATGGTTCATTTCCCAGATGCCACCTCCACAGTTTCAATTTAATCAGTGCCCTGCTATAGCACCAGAGATTGGCGCATGATATCCCTGAACGTATTTGTGCGCCGCTTCACGGAGTGTTTCTTCCCAACGTGAATGTCAAGTCTTTTACTTGTTTATCGCAGACATAGCACTGTCTGGAAGGATAATTTACTGATCTTTTGTTTGCTGGAGCGTCTCTAACTAGGCTTTTTAGCATCTTTGATCGCACTACTTTTGCAGTGAAGAGTATTTTCAATCAACGTATCAATATCACTTTTGTTAAGATGCTTATGGCACTGACTGAGGTGTCGCCTGATGTTAATGCACCTTCCACCACGCCAGTGGGCTTTAGCCGCCTGTAATAGAACTACCAATGAGCATTACATTTTGAACTGGACAGTCAGTTTATTAGCATTGGTGTTGTGCAAAATCAGTTTGAGTTTTACATGATTTTTGGTTTTACTGCACCTCTTGCTCACAGCATCCCTTTTCCTTTGGACGTGGCCGGTGCTCCCTGAGGTGTGCCTGAAGTCTGGCAGCCTGCTCATCCTTCAGACCCAGCCAAAAATTCTTCTTCCAACGTCTTCCATGATTCTTCCATCTCTTTGTAACTTTTTTTATTTCACCTTCATGGTAGGCGAGTTGAGATGCAAAATGATTCTTCCACCTGTTTCAGAGTTGGGACAGTCCCATGCTCTTCAAACGTCTTCTTGATCCGTCTGCGTTTTGCAGGATTCAAGACACCCTTCTCAAGGATTTCCGAGGTGCCCATGCCTTGGGTTTGTCAGGCAAGTAGCTCCATTTCATCCTCGGTTAACCTGGCCTTTGGCACAGACATGTCACCCCTGTCTCATCCTCTGATGAGGCACCTGGGGAAGAACCTGTTTGTAAAGGCTAGTCATGTACCAACACATTGTTCGAACACAGTCACATTTTTACCAAATAATTTCCTTGCAGAAAACAACTTGTACCTGCAGGGTTTTGCTCCTGCTGGTGTGAGGCTGTGCACTACCGTCAGTCCATTGACTACAGCCTGATATAAATTATCAATCATTCATGCGGATCATACAACAGTAGAACGCAAGAATTATGATCATCATGCGTATGATATATAACATTACATATACTTATATACATTTACATACCTGGCCTCTGATCTTCAATTTGGCTCTCTGTTTCACGTTCCATTTGTTCCCAGAGTTCTTTTGGCACTTCTTGATAGGATTGCCTCTTCCTCTGAAAAGGACAGGCATTCTTTGTTCGCTTTGTAGCTGATGATACTTTCGCACATCAAGTGTTCATCACGAGAGGTCTGAGTCAGTCTATATCAGACTCGCTGCTCTGGCTCTGCTTATCTGTCATTGTACCTGTTTTATTTGGTATCTACCTAATAGATATACAATTGTAGTTTGCATATAACACATATATTTAAAGACACTCTACATATAGTAGGGTTTG
>NW_026112022.1:122481-177481 GCF_024679095.1 Eriocheir sinensis
GAAAAGAGAAGTCACTGTGGGAGTGTCTTAAGAGGGAAATAACAAATAGTAGGAGAAGTAAACAATATAACATAATGAGCGAGCCAATGGTTGTTGACAGGAAGTATTGGCTACTGGTTATGTAGAAAATGAAGGCGTGTCAAAGATGTAGTTCCGCCTCAAGCAAAGAAAAATGTGACCTAGACAACAGTGATATGGGCAGACCGAGCCTTGCACTCGCTTCAAGCAGACATGCTACTCACTCAGCTGAGAATGGCTGTTGTGATCTTAATCGTGAGTAGAAATTCGAGAATCTAAGGGAAACCGACTGTATTGTCCTGGAGATTATAATGTAGGAGATGTGAAGTAGGATTGTGATTATTTGTTTGCGATGTAAAGCAAAGGTAGAAAGCACTGGGTGTGGTATAATTTGGTGCTTCCGTGAAATTGTAGTAGATTATACTATAGGAATGTGTTATCAGGATGTGGGGAGAGTATTTAAATATTGTGATGTAAGCAGAGAGAAACAAACCACTGCTTGTGGAATGACGAGTGTTATTATTATTGGCAACAACTGAGCACAAATTGTAGTATTATGTTTAAAGACATGTCGTTTGTCATATGTTGTATCCATTGCTGAATATGCCAGCGTTATGATCGTCTGAGCATAGAATATTGCGTAAGGCAATTACTTTCATTTAATTTTAAATAAATGTATATTTTCTTTTTCCCTTATTTATCCCCGAACACCAGTCTCCAATAACAACTTAAGCCGGATCACGCTACCAGGGATATGAGACGGTGAGATCATTTATGAATTAATTAATGAGTGATAAAAAGTTGATTTAATACAAGAAAAGAAGGGTCCAAAACTGGCGGCAGCGGTATAGGGATAAATAGGGACAATGTGCTTACAGTGCTTTTGTTTAATTTACTCTGACGAGAAAACGCCTCTTATTTTTCATTAAGCTTTGCTCGTTTTTAAGTGGCGGAAATAATAGTGACGATTTAATTATATAATTAATGGTTCTTCCGGAGGACATGGACTTTGACGATATGGTAATGGAAACTCTGGCCAACCACTGTTGTTCTGTAGTGCAATGGGTAGCACGCGACTCAACCGAGAATTCATGAGTTCCTTCCGGGCGGAGTGGAAAGGGATGGGCGGTCTCTCTCACCCGCGCCGCGATCATTCATCAGTGAGAGGGTGTCAGGTGACAGGCAGCGGCAGCGTCCCGCCTCTCAGGTTTGTTTGTTTTAGGATTGTTACCCAGGATGGAGGGGAGCACGGGGCTCTACGCCTCACAGGGTGGTGGTGTGCCACCGGCAGGCATGCAGCCACAGAGTGACTTTATAAAGGCCTAACCGCGTCCCCCAGGTAGGAAGTGTAGAGTATGATCTAGAAAAATGTGAAATACTAAGAAAAAGTGTGAGGTATGGATAAAAAGTCAGAATGAAAAAAAATGAAACATATGGACAATAGTGTGAAGTATTAAGATAAATGTGTGAAGTAAAGAATCAGAGGAAGAGGAGGCCAGGGTGTACCCCCTCAGTTATCTACTACAAATAACATTAAATAAACAAGTGAAAATAAATAAATAAATAAATAAATATGCACACTTGCAGTGGAAAAAACGGAAAATGAGCGAATAACAAAACAGGGAGTAACCTTTAATATAATAAGATGAAGGCTATAACGAACAAGGGAGTAACCGCATCACATAAATATAAGGAAAAGAAGGCTATAACAAACAAGGGAGTGACCTTAAAAATAATGACAAGAAGGCTATAATTAACATAACTCAAGAGTAACATTGGTAGGCAGATCGCACTACTCATGATAATACATATGCAAAAGTGGCAGCACTCCTAGAAACAGGAGCGTGTGTGAGTTTTTAACGGATGAATTTATTAAAGAATTAGGGCTCGCAGTAAATAACTGTGAAGCGAAACCCGTGAATATTCTCTCTGTGCAAAGATACCATATTGAAAATGACGGTAAAAGACAAGTTAATATGGAAGGAAAAAGTAGTTTCCAAGACTTATTGATAACACGCGATGTAGATTTGCCGACTCATATTATGTTGAGTACTGATTTGTCGTGTAACACGAGATTATTTTAAAAAACATTGAAACTAAATGAGGAACAAAAGAACGAAGCTTAAAACTGATAATAGAAGGGGAAACCATACAATTATGCCAGGAAAATATGTCTTATATCTAAGTGAAGGATCTTAGCTAAATGTAGATGGAAATAAAGAAGGTCTCACTGAAAATAAGGCCGTACGTTGCCAAACAGCGGAACCTTTGCAACTGCATGCATCTGTTGCAGGTTACATAACGCTAGTGACGCAACTTCAGGCAAGTGAGCTTTATTTGAGCCTTGTGTTAGTACTCCTCAGGCTAGAGTCTTGTGCTCAGGGATAGTTAAGTTAAAACCTTCATATGAAAATCAAATATATTATGTCACTGTGCCGTATTTGAATATTGAAAGTGAGTGTAAAGATAGATGATAATACAACGTTAGGATTTGTGAAGCCTGTCACTCATGAGCTATACGATGATCTGCCACAAGTATCTAGTGTACAGACCGCTGACACAGCTAAAACAGACTTGAAGCCCGCAGAGCTTGAAGTAAGGAAGAAAGCCTATATCAAATTGTTGACGCTAAATTCCCAAGTGAAGAGAGAGAATCAGGTTTTAAAGTCCTTAATAGATAAATATATAACAGTGTTTTCCACAGAACAAGAACCATTAACAGTAACGCCCTATTTTTTAAGCACCATCAAGCAAAACACTGATGAAGTAGTGTACAGGCGTCCATATAACATTCATATCAGTTATCATGACAGAGTAAATGAACAACTTATATCGCTCCAGCAACAGGGTGTGATTCGCCCTTCGCGATCACCCTATAATGCCCCACTTATCCCAGTGCCCCAAAAAGATGGAGTACTACGACTTTGTCTGGACTTCCGGGCACTTAATAAAACACTACGGGACGACCGGTACCCTCTAATATAACTACCATACTCAATCAATTGGGAGATAGTAAGCTTTTTTCATGCCTAGACATGAAACAGGGTTACCATCAAATCCCCCTAGATGAAATCAGCAGAGAAAAGACGGCATTTTCTTCTCCAGCAGGACATTGGGAATTTACTTCCCTCCCCTTTGGCCTTAAAACAGCCCCGTCCTGCTTCAAGAAAATAATAAGCACTGTCCTTACAGGACTATTAAGCAACAAGGTTCAGGTTTACCTTGATGACATATTATCCTGGGCGATATATTTTCTAATCATGTGAATAACTTAGAACAAATGCTGGAACAGCAAAGGAAACCAAACTGACTATTAGGATGGAGAAGTGTAACTTTGCAAGAACAAAGTAGATTACATACATGGGCCATGTCATCAGCTCAGAGGAATAAGACCTGTCAATTTAGCAAGCGGAGGCCATACATAACATCCCGGCCGCAAACTGTTCGCAGTTACAGTCATTTCTTAGATCGACTAATTATTATAACCAAATTTATTACCGTATTTCTAGGTGTTGCTCCTCTTCAAAAAAATTTACAAGGGAAGAAAGATGCTTTCAGAAAAGAAAAAAAAAACTCCACTCCTTATGGACAGATGAAGCAAAATTTGCGTTCTCAACCTTTAAAGATAGAATGCTTGATACAGTCGCTCTAAAAAATTCCTGACTTTAACAAACCTTTCGTGTTCACTACAGCGCGTCCTACTACAATACTGGTGGGTATTGCAAAAACAGGATAATGATGATGAACTAAGACCTTATCTTTTTTAAAAGTGAACACAGCAGAACAGCGAAGGTACAACACAGTTGAACGAAGGCTTTAGCTGTAATATATGAATTGCAAGTAAGCCGCCCATTAATACTTTGGGTTACCTATTGAAATCCACGGATCACAGACCTTTAGTCTGGTTGTTACAGGTAATAGTCCCAACGCCAGGATAGCTAGATGGCAGACTCTCATGAGTGGTATGGTTTCACAATCAATCATTGCCTGGCAAAGGAAAAATATAGTAGCAGATTTTTTATCAAGGATGAAGGCTCATAGGACACTGAGATTGAATTAGAAGGACACGCGCGATAATGTTTGTGGATGGGGAACAACAAAACCGTGGAGTTACCGTGGATAATGAGGGCAAGAGTATTGCTAGTGTGAAAAAGAAACAGGCGCCGAAAGATGAGAAAATAAAATGTATGATATGTATAAACCTGAATTGTGGAGTGCATGTTATTTTATGCTTGACTGGAGTATTCAGAGTTAATGGCTGCATTTGAGCAGCCAACATAAGTATGCTAAAGAAGGCCCATGAATGAGATTGACAAAGACTCAGAAAAAAAAAGGCATAATGTGAAGATACACTTTGCTTTTAGAAAGTACAGGTGGAAAAATATGCGCATTGTGTTGAAAGACGCTGTTAGAAGTACAGGTGGAAAATGTGTTATATTGTGTTGAAAACGCCCTATTAGAGAGTACAGGTGAAATGTGTTATATTGTGTTGAAAGACGCCCTGTTAGAGTGCCAGGAAGTGGAAAATGTGTTATATTGTGTTGAAGATGGGCATAGCATGTGAGATGCGCCCTGTCAGAGTTGCAGGTGGAAAATATTGTTTTATGATGAATCATGGAGAAGCCGCAAGGTGGTGATTCTACCTGATATTTCAAGGCGATAATAAAACCATTCGTCGCCACTGCGGGCACATAGGATAAGTTACGTTATGTCGGGTGTAGAAAGTTCGCTTTCTGGCCTGGAATGAAACAGGATGAAAATTATGTAAGGAAGTGCGTCATAGCGGTGATTTTAAAAGTGATTTGAACTTGCACCCTGCTCTTTGGCGGCATTATCCGGGCAATCACGCTCCTTTGAGAGAATACACATGGACCTTGTGGGTCCCATGGGTGTATCGAACAATGGGGTTGTTCGATACGTAATGCCCAAAGTTGATGTTTTTAAAAGGTATTTGATTACAGTACCCTTACGGATTAAGGAAGCCCGCGAAATGGCAAGGGCGTTGTACGTGGATGTTGTTTGTGTACACGGTGTTCCTCAGACAGTTGTTACAGATCAAGGTTCAGAGTTCGTTAATTCCGTGATGCAAGAGATAAATTGGAGGCTACCTATGTGACACGCGAAACTAACGGCTTACCATACAAGTGAAAATAGAATAATAAAGCGCGCAAATTATACCGTTGTTAACATTTTGAGGACAATGGTTCTAGGAAATGTGTCCGTTTGGGATATAATGCTACTTATAAACATCTTGGCCTATAATGCTGCATATTATCGCACCATAAAGGAGTCCCCATTTTATCGAGAGAGACAGAGAGAGGATTTTTAGAGATCCTCCTGTACCCTACACTATGTTAGAAAAAATTCAGCAGCCCTGGAATGATATTGACTCCTATAAAGAGGAAATGGCTGTAATTGCAAAAAAAGTTTATGATATTTACTCCTATAAAGAGGAAATGGTTGTAATTGCAAGGAAAGTTTGTGATATTTACTCCTATGAAGAGGAAATGGCTGCAATTACAAATAAAGTTTATGATAGATGCCAGGTTTACATTGAAAAAGGTAGAAAAGAAATAGAAAAGAAATACAAAGCTTCAAAATCAAAACTATCAACGTTCCTCAAACGAGACCACAGAAAAAAGTAAATAAAAATTTGCAACCTATTTTTGATGGACCCTACAGGGTAATAAAGAAGATCAGTGATAAAAATTAGGAACCTTAGGACTAGTAAGGTTTCAACGGTCCCCACAGATAGAGTAAAAGTCCTTCATGAAGACTGCATCGATGTGCAGCAATGTCCAACGGTTAGGCGAGCATACCCTTAAAATCCGGAAACAGACTCTGAAATATTTTCTGCATTGCTCAACCCTGGTACTGAGACTAATTCTACCGAAAATGGTAACTCGTAGCGGAGAAGTGACTGCTACTCGTGACGCATTAAATAATGTTCGTTCTACAACAGAAATAAACAGCTGATGCACAGGCCCTACCTTCTCAGGTTACTCTCAAACTTTCAGAGCCACCTCAGCAAAGATAAGGCCTTCGCTCTTTCTCTACGGTACAAGAGTTACCTAATGTAGTGTCAAAGCCAATACGATATAAAACAAGGATAATGTATGAGGATGAAAAAGCAATAATTAAGCGCAAATATGACGAAGTAAACCACAGATTTATTTGACTCTTTCGGTGTAAGACTCAATAACACAACAGGAGTCCCCGATACGTGCTGGCCAAAGTTTCACACCAACATACTATCTATGTTATAGTTCTCACAGACAGAGACTATAGTACTGTTTATTCTCACGGAAGATGTTTGAACTGCATTATATATAGCACGGAATTTAACTGGTTCTTTAACTTGAAATGTTAATCAAATGTCACCTGAGTATCCAGCTGTAAAAGCAATAAAATACACACTCTTTGATTTTGAAAATAAATTCAGTTCATTGTTGCATCATCTAAGAAAAGTTTTAGGCTATGTGATGGCTACTATTCAAAACAAGCTGCATGCTTCTGCCAGATTATAAAAATAAAAATAACAAGAATAATTATGTTCTTAACGATCCTTGTCAAATAACCTATTTAATTTACTGCGACCCAGGCTCAAGTTGACACGATTCATGGAAAAAAATAAAGTACTAGAGTCATTAACTGAGAAAGATTTAATATAGTTAAATGTTTATTATGGAAAACTCAACATCGTTAAGTAATAGCCATGCCATGCAATCTGCCTTTAATAGGCTATATTCAGCTGGCAGATGTATTAGACAAATTGTGCGCCAATTTTTCTATTGACTTTGGCATTGGGAAGAAAAATCTCCTACAAGCATTGTTAGAATTTTGACTAAGCATTGAGACACATAAGTCCAGGTAGACAAGATTTATGGTGGTCTACAGGCTTCCCTGCAAACATACTGCTTCCAACCACTATGTGAGACCAACAGTTAAGTACATTAGAGGCAGTTCGGCCTCCAGGTCTTTTATTCCCTGCAGTTCCTGATTTTTTTAGCTTTATATAGGGATATGATAATTGTATTCACTCAGGATAACGGCTTTACGATTCTCGTAATTTCCATTTCTGAAGCCTTTTACGAGGGGAGATCCGCCTGACATTTGATGTCTTTAGAATCGACTCCCTTCCATTTTCTGTGCAGAATAGTACTTACTATCTTATGTATAGTATTTATTCAAGATATATTGCCTTCAGTGAGAATAGGAAAAAATACTTTCTTCTTTCTAGTATAGAACACTGTAACAAGAATAACCATATGTTAGTTTGTCCTCCCACAGACCCCGTCTATGAGGCTATATACTAGTCACGCAGCCTCTTGTGAATCGGCTGCTTTCTTGAATCATGAGTCAGTGATCAACTTCTTCCACACAATAGTCTTAAAAACATTTCCCCCTATGTTTATAAAAGGTCCTGGCTACTGGACCTGTTCACTTGCCTCCCCCATCACTCTGGCACTCACATGCCCTACCCATCTTGTAAACAAGCATACTGTCAGCCTCACGGATAGTGGGATATTGACGCTTCGGCAAGGTTGCAGCGCCCACAGCCCATCCCTGACACTTCCTGGACAAGAGGCAGTTGTGGAGGGGCCCCCCATCACGGTCTCTCTCGCCCCTCTCCCTCTCCACCTCCCTACTCTCCAAGAATTCTTACAGGCCATCTTATCTGGTCCGTTTTGCCTGACCTTCCATCTCTTCGCAGTGCTGAGTCCATCCCCCTACAGGAGCTAACAGCTGGCTTGCAGCCCCTAAATTCTGTGGTCGAGCCGGATCAGCCCTTTCAACCCAAAATCCATTGGTGGATTGTCTTCGCCATTAAATCTTCATTGGTGACGTCTGCCGTGGGTATTCTATGTCCATGCACGACGACGCCTGCTTCCAGACTCAAGCCACTGCAGACATTGAAAGGCGTCTCTTCTCCATCAACACCTGTGAGATCTCAGGGGCGAGATCTTCCGAAAGGGGAAGTATGTTGGGACCCAGAATATGGACAAACAGAAGACGACCATAGCAGCACAGTTAATTAATAGTGACCCCAATCAGAGGCAAATACCGAGTGGAGATATGAGACAAGAATTGTAAATATGATAGGAGAGGGAAGGAAAGCAATTAGTCAGATATACAAAGTTGTAAACATCTGATAAGCACTAACACTACTGAGAGGTTATGGAAAATACCCAGACCCACATACAGAAAACAGATACCCAGTAGGCGTGGTCAGGAAGTGTGGATAACCATTCAAGAGGACTCTAACATGTCACGTGCGGTGTGACGGAATGCTATAAGCGAATAACTGAAAGAGAAGTCACTGTGGGAGGTCTTAAGAGTGAAATAACAAATAGTAGGAGAAGTAAACAATATAACATAATGAGCGAGCCAATGGTTGTTGACAGGAAGTATTGGCTACTGGTTATGTAGAAAATGAAGGCGTGTCAAAGATGTAGTTCCGCCTCAAGCAAGGAAAAAATGTGACCTAGACAACAGTGATTTGGGCAGACCGAGCCTTGCACTCGCTTAACAGACTTGCTACTCACTCAGCTGAGAATGGCTGTTGTGATCTTAATCGTGAGTAGAAATTGAGAATCTAAGGGAAACCGATTGTTTTGTCCTGAGATTATAATGTAGGAGATGTGTTGTAGGATTGTGAGTGGGACAGGATTGTGATTATTTGTTTGCGATGTAAAGCAAAGGTAGAAAGCACTGGGTGTGGTATAATTTGGTGCTTCCGTGAAATTGTAGTAGATTATACTATAGGAATGTGTTATCAGGATGTGAGGAGAGTATTTAAATATTGTGATGTAAGCAGAGAGAAACAAACCACTGCTTGTGGAATGACGAGTGTTATTATTATTGGCAACAACTGAGCACAAATTGTAGTATTATGTTTAAAGACATGTCGTTTGTCATATGTTGTATCCATTGCTGAATATGCCAGCGTTATGATCATCTGAGCATAGAATATTGCGTAAGGCAATTACTTTCATTTAATTTTAAATAAATGTATATTTTCTTTTTCCTTGTTTATCCCCGAACACCAGTCTCCAATAACAACTTAAGCCGGATCACGCTACCAGGGATACGAGACGGTGAGATCATTTATGGAGTAATTAATGAGTGATAAAAGAGTTGTTTTAATACAAGCTAATGTAAATTAAATAAAAAGTAAAATTAAAATACAAGAAAAGAAGGATCCAAAAACCAAACTTACCTAGATAACTTTTCTTTATATTTAAGAGCCATGGAGGGCGATGGGAAAGAATTTCCTGGTTCACCAATGTGTTATCTGTGGGTTCTGATCTTGCTTTCTGCAAGTTATGCTGCAAGACTTTGCACACTCATCGATAAACTTTGGGGAAACATGAACAAGGAGCCCAGCACAGAAAAATTGTCAGTTCAGTGTCAGTTTCAAAACAGTGAATTTTCCCAAAAGTTGAAGCTGTCTCCAGTGTCTGATTATGTGAAAAGGGCAGCAAATTGAGTTATCCCTTACGATGTGCTGTCACTGCTCCATCCAAACAATATATCACCTGGGTGAAGTCATCAAAAGAATGACAAAGGGTCCACCCTGAAACATTCATCTTCACCGAACAAAGTGTACCACTCTCATAAGTTCTGTCTTGTCCCCATTCCTTAAGGCTGAAGTGAAATATGATATTAATGGAAAATATTTTCTTATTCTTGACGAAACTACTGACATTCCAGTGGAAAACTCCTAGCAATTTGTGTAAGATATTATAGTGAAAGGCTGAAAATTCATGACTGCATTTTTAGGACTGTACCCAGTAGTTCAGGCAACTGGAGTGGCCCTTTTCCAGGCAGTTAAATACAGTCTCTCAGAGTATGGTTTGTCACTTTCTGATTGTATTGGTCTCGCCTGTGAAGGAGCTGCTGTAATGGTTGGGAAAAATAACAGTGTCTGGTCGAGGATTAAAGAAGAGTCCCTAAAATGCATACTGAATTAATGTGTCCGCCACTCCTCGGCACTCAGTGCCCAAAAATCATTTGAAACATTGCCTGCAAGCCTTGGATTTTTGTTTGTAGAAATTCCTGGATGGTTTTCAAACAGTGCACTTCGACGCCACACATATAAGCAGCTGTTTGAAGAAATGAATGATGAACAATATGAAGGAGAATGCAGTAACAAGAACACAGTTAATATGCCATTTTTGAAGCTGTATGGTACCAGATGGCTGGTATGAGGACGCGTCATCAAGAGACTTATTGAAAACTGGAATGAACCTAAATGCTACTTCAGGTTGGCAATGCAAGAAGGGACACAAAAAGTGAGATACGTGAGATACAGAACAAGAATGATTCATGATATGCTTTCTGATGATATTAATTACTTCTGTTTCATTTTTCTTTCCCCTCTTGTGTCAAGAGTTTGAAAAAGTAAATGCATTTTTTCAGTCAACTAATACAGATCCAAAAGCAATGTCAAAGGAGCTAGATATTCTTTATAGAGGACGTAAGTCCAGAGTTTTCAACAAGCATGATGATAAGTTATCCATAACCATGAGTGATTTACTAATTAAGTACTGGTACAGACTACAACGCCAACCTAACAACCCTGCATACACAGTTGCCATATATACCAATTTAGATACAATATACAGACACAAACCTTTCCTATCTCGCCCCTTTGGGTTCCGTGTCCGGAATACCATTGGGGACATCTCACTACCATACTTCCCAATAGCAGTATACCAGGTATTGGTATTTCCAAACACACGTTTCTGCCGATATTATAACTTTTAACAAGGCAAGCATCTCGACGGCAACTGCTCGACAGCTTTTCCTGACCCACTCAGCTAGTCACGCCACCTCTGTACCAGAATACACGGACGGCTCCACAGCCGATGCTGGCGTTGAATACGGAGCTGTCTTTCCAGACTTTTCCCGTTCTGGAACTTTGCCTGCTATTGCCTCAATTTTTTACCGCAGAGCTATCTGCAATTATTTTAGCAATTCAGTCGTTTTTTCAACCTGTTGATATATATATATATATATATATGTATATATATATATATATATATATATATATATATATATATAAATATATATATATATATATATATACTGTTATCGTTATTAGGCTATGAGTCCATCCATAGTAACTATATATATGCTAATTTCTATCGAAAAATAAATATTTACTTCATTCATTGGAGAGAGAGAGAGAGAGAGAGAGAGAGAGAGAGAGAGAGAGAGAGAGAGAGAGAGAGAGAGAGAGAGAGAGAGAGAGAGGTCCATATCACCGAGATATCCACTCAGTCTCACGCGTGTGAAGAAGAAATGAGGGACACCTTGAGCGACTGGCTAGTATTGGACCCGGTACCGAAAACTGGTACCGGCACCGTATCGTATAGCTGGTACCTTTAGTACCGGTACTGCTACCGGTACCTGCCCACCCCTAGCTACTGCCAATCTCGCTAGTCGCGTGGCCGGGAGAGGACGTGCTGGTTGTCTGCCACACACACACACACACACACACACACACACCGGTGGGCGAGTGTCCGTCTTCCCTGACTCTCTTCTTCTTCGTTTTTTGGGGGGCTTGATTTTCGCTGTTTTCTTCCATTTCGGGGTGATTTGGGGGCAAATTAATAATATTTTCTCCTTTTTTTTCCTTTTTCTGTCCATTTTGTTCATGGCTTTCCTTCTTTTAATTCCATTCTTTTATTTTTTTTTCAATTTCTTTCCATTTTTATTTTTTTATGATTTCTTTCTTTTTTTTTTCTGATTTTTCCTTTTCTTTCGGCTGGAAGGAAATGGAAGTGGTTGTGCATGGTTGTGAGAGTTATCTAGTTGAGGATGGTAGCGATGTCCCACAGGGTTCAGTGACTGGTTCCTAGCTGTTTCTTATCTGTATCAATCATGTTGTTTTTGATTTAAATTGTAAATTTTGTCTCTGCAGATGCCAAGTTATTTCAGTTCCCATCTTCATCTGCAAATATATATTAACCTATACTTCAATACAAGTAGATTTTGGGGTTTGAGTTTTTCAATTAGCAAAAGTGTCAAAATGAACTTTTGTAGAAGTTTTCAATGTGCACCTGTTCTCTTGCAGTACTTAATTGGTGAGCAACCCATTTTAGATGTTGATAACTACAAAGATCTTGGGGTCAGGATTGATTCTTTTCTCATGTTCCATCTTCATGTGAGAGAGATTGCAGGCAAAGCTAATGGCATAAGGAATAATATTCTTAAGGGAATTATTTGTAGAACTCCAGCTCTTATATATGAATCGGTGGTCTAAATCTACCCCACGGTACATTTGCTGGGTCTAAACATGGTGCATGGAGGAGGAAAACTTTCCAGTTTGTACATTTTACATTAGCTTCTGAAGGCTGCCATGTCATTAAAAATAGACATGGAACCTTCAAAATCACGTCAATCATCTCTGTTATAAAATTCTAGTTTATCGTTGCCTCCTCGATATTTTACGGACCTGGAAATTAAATTTCTCCAGAGCTGCCACTTCTAATGTTCCCATACACCAGGTTAACACTCGTATGTAATCGATTTTTAAAACATTCCTGTCAGAGCAAAAACTAAAAATTAAGGTAGCCGACAACGCAATATAATGAATAACGCAAAAATACATCACATATTGGTGCCCAGTGATTATCGGATGAAAGAGAAAGCCGAAATAGAAAAAAAATGTGGGAACTGTCCGTTACGTGCCAAAAAATAAAAGCATTCTTTTTTCACGAGGAAATTATGTGTGCATGCTTTAAAAAAAAAAACGAAGTTTGGACTGAAACTAATGTAGCAGCGGGATGCAAGTTTAGGACCGATTTACACTTGCCGAGTCTACGTACACCTGGCTCAAGGGGCTAAAAAATCATGGCAACCTGTAAGACATCTAAGTAAGTATTGGCCAGAGAAGCTAAATTAAGTGTACTTATACAAAAAAAAAAGCAATACCTTCTGCTGCTAAAATGGAATAGGTCGAAACAATAAAACGGATAACACAAACGATCTAGTTTTTCGGGTTACAATAACTTTTCATAAAAAAAAAACCGGTGTACAATGCTGTAATTTGTATTAATATAAAGTACTAATTGTCATCTTCAACATATCTGAGAATCAGGGCAAAATTCGAAAAAGAAACACATGTGGCAGTGTCAAAGTAACTTCACTCCATACAAATCAGAAATAAATAGGGTACGTCAATGAAATAATTAGATAATTAGATAATTAAATCAAAAGTAATGTAGATAATTACATAAGTAATGTAAAATGACGCTGTATACCGAAGTTATATTGACGAAAAAAGGCAGTGTTAATATTTTTAAGAGACAAGGTGTTGCCACTATGCACGGTTCCATTAGATCTAGCGGTTATGGCTGTAACGACATTAGGACCATTTGCTCCGTCCCGCGACATACTTATCTTCCAAAAGTGGGACCTTTTCTCACTTGGGACTCACGTGACAATTTTTTTTTATTTTTTTTTTAACGTGGGCTTAAGTAGTATCGAAAAAGCCTCACCTCCAGTCCGAGAACTAAGAAGCCCGGGTGAGATGAGAACACTCTTAGGGGTCGCTACCTCATGTGAGAAACTCGTGTTACTTAAGGAATCCCACCCCCACCCTCCGCCCCCCAAAATCGACGAAAACTAACCCGTCTGAGTTACGGTCTAAACCCAGCTCACGTTCCCTTTTTATGGGTCAACAATCCAACGCTTGGTGAATTCTGCTTCACAATGATAGGAAGAGCCGACATCGAAGGATCAAAAAACGACGTCGCTATGAACGCTTGGCCGCCACAAGCCAGTTATCCCTGTGGTATCTTTTCTGACACCTCTTGCTTAAAACTCATAAAGTCAAAAGGATCGATAGGCCCTGCTTTCGCAGTCCATATTCGTACTGAAAATCAGGATCAAGCCAGCATTTGCCCTTTTGCTCTACGCGAGGTTTCTCTCCACGCTGAGCTGGCCTTAGGACACCTGCGTTATCGTTTGACAGATGTACCGCCCCAGTCAAACTCCCCACCTGATAATGTCCTCGGAGCGGATCGCGGCGGGCGCGAACACCCGGTCAGGCTAACGCAAGGCCGAAACCAAGCGCGCCCTCCCTTCCGCCACTTTAGGCTAGAAACAGGAGGCAATCCCACGTGGGGAAGCTCCGATTCCGTCTCACCGAGTAAGTAAAGAAACGATCAGAGTAGTGGTATTTCATTATCGGCCGCACGGAGCAAGCCCCTGATGTGACGACCTCCCACTTATGCTACACCTCTGATGTCTCTCTACAAAATCAGACTAGAGTCAAGAGGCCCGTTCCCCTGCCTGTGGGTTCGCTAGATAGTAGATAGGGACAGTGGGAATCTCGTTAATCCATTCATGCGCGTCACTAATTAGATGACGAGGCATTTGCCTATTATATGACCACCATTATTAATAAAAGGGAGGGGGCCGTAGCCCCCTCCCCTTTCTTAAAGCCTCCCCACGTCATCCCATGCCTCGCCGTTTATTTAAACCACATACCACATACATCATCATAAATAGTAACAAAACATCAAAACATCACCAAAACATCACCAGCGCCCGCACCCCTCCACCACACATACACACCCACGAGGCAGGAGAACACGGGGAAGGTGGGGTGCCATTATTGGCTATGTACAACATTGTTTAGCACTTCCCATCTCTTTCAGATCTTATCACTTTACCTCTCCTTTAAGTTCCGTATCTCATCCATCACACTGCTTTTAATGTTTTGCACAGGGTGCGACCCTGCAAGGCGCACCCCTTGCCACATGTGCACCTGCCGTGTTCCTGTGTGCTTGGTAGATCCGGACCCCACTCTCGAGGGCCCGGACCACCGCGAGCTTCAGCGCGGCTTTGGTAAGTCCCAGCGCACTCCACGTGTTCACGGAGGCTGGGGCTACCACCCTCCGCCACGACAGAGTGAGCGAGCTGACTATGGGGGGGTACCCTGAGCACTCTTTCACTTTTTCCGTCACTGCCGCCACGTTATAGTGGGACACTTTTCGCTCGTGGGCCACGTGCAGGTCCGTGGCGGCGCTGTGTGCGACAACCTGCACGTCAATTACCCACGAGCGATTATCCCTCCAGCATACAATATCTGGGTATCTTAACCCTGCTGGAGTTGGGATGGGGTGCTCCTTTAGCACCCGATACCCAGACTGCTGGAGGGCCTGGACGGCGCCATCGAGAATGTTGTTGTGGCGTAGGGTTCTAGCCCCTGCAACGGCCGGGCACTGCTGTAATATGTGTCCGAGGGAATGAACCCTTCGGCCGAAACAGAGGTCGCACATGACGTCGGGCTCCGGTCTGCCCCTAGCCGAACGGGGTTTCGTAGGCAGCAAGGCTCCTCTAAGCCTCACCGCCTTCGAATAAATCCCGCCTTTCATCAGGGCAGATCCGTCCAGGAAGGCTGCGGATACCGGTGTTTGAGTGGCTCCTCGCAGCCCCCGACCGTCAACAGAACCATAAAGGTTCTCGGACCAGCGACTCCTCTCTTTTCTCTTCCTCCCTGATGGAGTGGAGGCGTCGTCGAGCGGACTTGCACCTTCTGCTACAGCCCTCACCGCAGGGTCATGGGACTGCCTGAGGCGGGCTAGAAGGTCATGCTTTAATCGGGGGATGCGAGACTCGAGAGCTGTTACTCCGAGCCCGCCATCCACGCCGGCCGCATGAAAGGCCCCAGTGCTTTTGCTGGGGTTTGGCTGGGGCTCGTTGGAGTCGCCCCAGCTTAGCGATGAGCTGGCCCAAAGGGGGGGCCGGACCGCTCGCCCAGGCGGCGCCCACCCGTGAACCCAGGTACTTATAAAAGTCGCCTGGGCCTAAGGACCGAATATCCTCGCCTCCAGCATGGAGCCTTAATTTGTCTTGGTACCAGGTTTTGTTCTTACCATCCGCCACTACCCCCACGGAGGCGCACTTTGAGGGCCCCACCTCGAGGCCCAAGGCAGCCGCGGCAGATGTCATCGCTCGCAGGCTTGCCCTTAAGCCTGTCCTGGTGGAGGCCAGTAACACCACGTCATCACCAAAAGCCAGGTAGCCGTGGGCGCGGCCACCCAGCTCTACTCCGACGTTCTGGGGTAGGGCGGACAGGGCCTGGTCCAATGTGAGGTTGAACAATAGGGGCGACAATGGGTCGCCCTGCATGACACCTCTACCAAGTTCCACTCTGGTGTTCTCATCCAGGTTCGTGGATGCCTTGACATATACATTGCCGATGTAGTTGGCAAATCGCTCCCCTAAGCCCCACCGCCTAGTGGCATTGACTATGGCGGGGTGGCCCACTGAGTCAAAGGCCTTCTTGAAATCAATGAAGGCCATGTACAGGGAGCGGGGGGTGCTCTTAGCCGCTTGAATCCCTTTTGACCCAGCGGTAGGGGAGCGTGTGTAGCAAGCCGCTGCGACAGCACCCTATGGAACGTCCTCGTCAGGATAGGTGCTATGGTCAGCGGCCTGTAATCGGAGGCTGTCCGAGGTGCGTCCACCATCGGGAGCAGCACGGTTCGGCCATGAACCCAACTCTCGGGGACGGAGCCCAGCATGATGGCTGAGTCCATCAGCTACAAAAGCTGGTCAGTGCTTAGGGCCCTCAGGTCGGACAGCGTCCTTCCGTCAGGCCCGGCTGCCGTGTCAGCCTTTGTGGCGGCGAAAGCCGCCATCACTTCCTATGGTTTCGCCGGGGCCATCATCAGATGACCAACACCCGGGTTCACCGGAGTTAGCTGCCCGGCAGAGCCGGGGCTAGGACGTTCAAAAACCTCCCGCCAGAACTGGACTGTTCCAGGAGGAAGGTCTCCAATACCGCCCCCGGGGCTGCGGCCAGCTAAGATGTCAGTTATAGCCCGGCCTCGGTTCTTCTTGTAGGCCTCTTGGAACCGTGCATACTCCCGGCACCGTAACGTCCGGGTGGTAGCGACGGTCTTGGCCGACCAGTCCGCCTCCGACTGGCCTTTCCCAACGGCGCCCATTGTCGCAGTTGTTGCTGGAGGTCCTCCGGTGTAGTCGGGACCGCCACGCCGAGCAGTTGAGAGAGGCGCCCAACCTCCCTGGTGACCTTCAGCTCGGTCGTGGCTTCGCTGCACTCGGGCGGAGCAGGTGTGATGCTCGCGTCCGGGGAGGGAGCGGCGTGGGCTCCCCCCACTTCCCCAGGGTCCTCCATGGATGGCGGTGGAGTCCTTCCTGGGTTGGGGCTGTACGGGGGCCGGTCACCAGTATCCCGGTCCCCGTCCGAGGGGTGCTGTAGAGGAGGCACACGTGGAGTCGCGAGCAGCCCCACTGCTGCTCGGACTTGTGCCTTGTAGGCTTCTTGCCGCCTCTTCCCTTTGATGCCGTCCAGGGTCCTGTGGGGCAGCACCTCCTCTTGGATGGCCTGGTTCATAAGGCGGGTGTTGGGGTGGGCCAGTTCGAAGATAGCCATCAGGGCCACCTCTTCAGCGTCCCACCTCGCCTTTGGGAGTGTTACCAGCCGTTCAGCCTCCGCAGCGTGGTATACAGTCTGTGGTGCCCCGCGGGCTGCGACACCACTCGCTCCAGTGTCATCATCTTCTCCGGCAATATTTTCCGATGACAACAGCGGTATCGACCGCTAAAGCACAACACGGACTCCAACACATGATTGTCCCCAAACGCACTGTTCATTTACCAACCTATACACAATTGCAATTGCCCATTAACGCACCCGCTTATCTCTCTAAGCCAAAACACAATCAACCGCGGCCAAAACACAATCAACCGCGGCCAAAACACGATCAACCGCGGAACAAAATGTTATGAAAACAAAGCTGCGTCACCGCGTGACAGCTACACTAAGGATTAAAATCGAGTGTAAGCCACATGTCGGTTAGGTAGATTATTGTATGAGCTCGGTGTGAGTTTGATGTATGACTCACACGCCTGACGTATTACCCTCGTGATGTCTGTATGTATGTCATGCCTATATAAGAAGCATTTATTCAGGCTAGGGATCAGATCAGCCAGCACTCTGTTAGTGTGCTATACACCCAGCTGTCCTTCCCTAGACAACATGGGCAGAACAATCATCTTTGCTACTGTGAGTATGGAGTGATGTGGTACCATAGAGGAAAGCGTATCTAACATATCTATTGTGTTCTATTATCTTAGTTTTACTTAGGATTATATTTCTATGATACTTTATTGTGTGAGTTTTTACTCAATATTATACCAGTGTTAACGTCAGTAACCAATAGTGAAAGAAAACCTGAAGACTCATTGAGTCTAGTAAGCCAGTCGCTGGTTTAAACAATATTTTTACCCTTTGTAATATTAAGTAGTATTAAGGTAGAATAAAATACATAAAAGAAAGGCGACACCGTTTCATCACCCCATTTACGAACTCCTTTAAATACTCCTAAAGTACCAGAATTTTAAGTCAAGTGTCACTAGTACAAACAGTGTGTCGTCTCCCCTGTGTGACCCGGATTGCGGGTTACAACAAGTCGGGTGCGTGTGTCGTTCGTGGACGCGGTGCCCGATGAGGGAGGCGAACACGGCAGGGCAGGTTGACCCATGGTCGTCGGGGTGCCCATCGCCACCGGGGTCCATCCGCGCAGATTGGCGGGTGGACACAAGCGTCTTTTTCTTGGTAGCCGGTGGTTCACGCTGGCGCCGAGCATAAGCAGACCAGCGCGGAGGAGATACTCCGCCGTTATACAGGGTCGCAGCCTGGGCGACGAAGGGAGTGGCGGGAACTCCCGACGTATAACGCCCAGCGGGCCCACGTGGAGGGGTTCTCCTTAGTACCCTATGACTCTACCGGTTGGTACCGTAGAAGAGTCATAGTTACTCCCGCCGTTTACCCGCGCTTGGTTGAATCTCTTCACTTTGACATTCAGAGCACTGGGCAGAAATCACATTGCGTCAACATCTATCTCTGACCATCGCAATGCTTTGTTTTAATTAGACAGTTGGATTCCCCTGGTCCGTGCCAGTTCTGAGTTGATCGCTGGGTGCCAGCCGAAGTGGGTTTGGAGCGAGGGACGACTGCTGCTGCTACCTAATCGGCCGAAAGCCGGCAATAGAGAGAGCCGGAGCCCCCGCGCCCAAGCTGCCTAGCGCGTTCCACGGAAGGGCCGGAGACACGCCGGTCCGAGCTCTCGGCACGAGTAGCGAAGGGGCTAGAACCGCCACCGTGAAATGAGAGCCGCCGCACGCCAGGCCGTTGGCCCCACCTCGCATAAGCGTGTCCCGTCTGCGACCGGCGTTGCGCGAACCCTGCGCTGCCCCGCCGCGCCGGCTTTAGCGCGGACGGCGGCGTGGGACCGGGAGCGACCGGAGGACGCCGCACCGAGGCTTTTGAGGGCCCAAATGACGCGGTGATCGCCCGCCGGCCGCCTTTGCGAACCCGGGCCACACAAGCACCGCCGCACCGGCGAGCTGGTAACAAGGACACCGCGACGCGAGGCCGCATTTGGAATGGGTCGTCGCCACCGGGGAAGGCGAGACACTGCGCCGCAGGGTAGACGGCATCACCCATCACCGCGCGCAGCTCAGAGCCTCTGAGCCATGTCCAGCGCCCGACCCACGCCCGCTTCCCGCACAGGCCCGATCCTCAGAGCCAATCCTTATCCCGAAGTTACGGATCTAATTTGCCGACTTCCCTTACCTACATTAGTCTATCGACCAGAGGCTTCTTACCTTGAAGACCAGCTGCGGATATGGGTACGCACAGGCCCAAAACTGGGGTGCATCGCGGAGGTTTCCAGTCTACTGTTGTCTTTCAAACTGCAAAATGTGTGCATGTTAAAAGTCCCAGTAATTGCTTTGTCCAAATTTTACATGTACACAACAATCACTGGCTTACAGTAAGTAACCTTCAAGGTAATGATAACATTGTCAAGGTTTATGACAGCTTAAACAACAGCTTGGGAATCTCAAACAATTTTGATTGCCAGCTGGCTGCTCTACTAAACTGTAGTTCACAATTTAAAGTAGAATATGTAAAAGTTCAGCAGCAGGAGGGATACTCAGATTGTGGTTTGTTTGCTATTGCTTTTGCTACCAGTCATTGTTTTGGCATCCCACCTGCAACTCAAAATTTTGTTCAGAAAGACATGAGGAGCCACCTTGCATCCTGCTTTCGGAAGGGGGTATTGGAACCTTTCCCAGTCTTTCCCTCTACCATTACCCCTACAAGTAGCAAGTGTTATGTTGTGGATTTGTGTTTACAGTGTAGGAGGCCCAAGTCTGACAATGGCAGTTTGATCAAGTGTATGTTGTGTAACAGCATGTATCATGCTACATGTGTGGGGGTTTCTACTGACATTTTTGTTTGTGCTGCATGTCAGCAGGAAATAATGTACCTTTATATATTTCTCTCTCTCTCTCTCTCTCTCTCTCTCTCTCTCTCTCTCTCTCTCTCTCTCTCTCTCTCTCTCTCCTGTGGCAGAGTCCCCCGTCGTAGGTGTGACTATTGTTATACCGGAGCTGGAGTTGACGACATCACAGCTGCCCTGGATAAGGTCTCTGCTGAGGCTTCTAATGACTCCCTGTTTGTTCTCCACACAGGTACGAATGCCATCACCACAACCCGGTCTGAGGAACTGCTGGACAAGTACTCTAGGCTTATCCATCAGTACAAATCTAAATCCCCCTAACATTTGGATTTCAGGAGTTCTACCACGGAAGTGGGCAGATAGTGACTTCTTCAGCAAGGCTTTCAGCCTCAACAACTGCTTACAGACTCTTTGCAGGGAGCTTGACGTTGAGTTCTTTAATGCCTGGGACAATTTCTATGGCCAGAGTGAGCTCTTCCACAGGGGCGGAATACACCTGTCCCCCACTGGGGCAGCCAGATTCGGAAGGCTCCTAAACGACGCAGTACGTGACACCCGATCAAAAAAACTCTCTCGGCCACGTCCCTCCAACCCGCCCGTGTAAATAGACGCCACGCATCGCAACAAACGCGAGACTGTGAATCCGCAAGTACCACCACCTCAATTACCAAGCCTCAAAATAAAGTCCTTAGTTTCAATGCGCAGAGCCTAAGAAACCTCGATGAATTGAAATGTATTGCTCTAACAGAAAATTTTCTACGTCATTGCTATAACATAAACATTTATCAACACCACAAATATTGATTTAAGTTCAGAATACAATATAGATAGCTACAGACTCTTCAACTAAAACAGTGTTAACCGTAGAGGTGGTGGGGTTTCCCTTTTGGTCAAAAGCTATTTGCGACCCACTGACAGAACACCAAGAGACAGTAAAGTTGAACATTTGTTCGTGCGAGTAAATATTGCAAAAATCAATTTAAATATATCTGTTACCTACAGACCTCCAGGGGAAATCACTCCAAGAATATGTTGAAATGTATGCCGTTTTAAGGCAGTCACTTAACCCGGGAAAGCCCAGTGTCACCTACTGGTGACATTTTTTTTAAATGGTCATATCTCTAACCCTTTACAGACATTTGCATTGATCATTCGTTTATAATGTTGTTTTGTAGTGCCCCCAAAACAAGCAAATAACGTCTGGACATTAATTTTCCTCTACAAACCTATCGAGAAAGGTTCGAGCCGTCGTCGAAGGATATAACCTTCCCTGCATAATTATTAGTTAGGGTAACTGGCGATCAGCGGCACGCACTCCTCTCTCCTATCCGTTGCTTCTCTTACCCCCTCCGGCTGCACGAGGTAACCCCCACCCCCACCGCGCTGGGCGAGGTTAGTCATCTGATACCCTTCGCCCTGCTCGCAGGTAAGCGCTGTTCTCCCTGGATATAACTTCCCAGTTAAAATTACAGTGTTCACATGATTTATAAGGGTTACCACAGTTAGTCATCTGATACCCTTAGCCCTGCTCACAGCTAACAGTGGGTGCCCACGGCACCTTCGCCGTCCCTGTGAATGGAACAGCCAGCCCAGGAGCCATGAGACATCACCTCGCTGGCAGATAAGTCATCCCTCAATGCCTGTAACCACCACCTCCTCAGTCGTATTGGGAAGCCCCTTTTAATTTATTTCCCCAACACACACACTAGTTAGGATGGGTGTCAAATCGTTGTGTTTGTAAGGGGTTTAGCGATCTTCCCCCCTGTCGTGGCCTCTGTGACGCATCAAGATACGTAGGGAAAAGTGCTGATGTGAATGTCGCTAGACGAGTTTCGTGACTGGTAGAAGGAAGGGGAGTGTTGCCGTCGCCTATATATTTATAAATGTTTATTCCCCCCATTTATTTGTATGTATTGCATTATCTTGTAATATTGGTAATAACAGAATAATGACAGGGTTGTGACTATAGAGGCCTCCGTCGCCCTTGGTCCTTTTAAGACTCACTGTCCCGTCGCCGTTACAGGATAGGTTGAGTTAAATCGTCTTCCTCCCCCCCATCCCCCTCTTCAAGGGGTGGCAGATTATTTATAAATACCCAGTGTCCTAATAAACCGAGACCATATAATGTAACACTGCTTGTTTCCTCCCTACCCTACAATATATTCCACGTTAATCAATTGTAGGAGTCACCCTTACTCCCTCCTCCTTCGTGTCGTACTTAAAACGCTACCAATTTTTTTTTCTCCATTAACACAGACACGAGGAGAGAGTAGGGTTGTCAGAGTAATTTAACGTTCTCTTGATTGTCTTAGACTCCATTCCACACCGCGAATTGGTTTCGCAGTTATTTTTTTTTTATTATGGTTTTTAGTTTTGTTTTCTTGTGAACCCCCACACACTCAGTGGTGCCTTAAATGAAGAGCAGGAGAGCCGAGGGCATCACAGTTTAACACTTCTGTTTTGTATATTTCAGCTCTGGGGAATAATATTTTGTTTACGTTAACTCTGGCATCTGATGAAAGAACATGTAGTGCTCCTGTTTTTTATCCCCCATTACCTATGCCAAAACAATGTATTCCTGCAATATAAAAACAACTTTAAATAACTTTTCCTCTGTGTTTCTCAACAGTTAAATGCTTAATGAAAAACCTAGTGAGTGTAACAGCACAATGAGTATTTCTTACTATGAGGTAATCTCCATGAAACTTACGACTGTCACCTCGAGGTGATATTGGACATACACTCAACAATTCAGTCTTTTTCCACTGAGTGCGGATCATTGTTTTCTGGTTTCAGTTTGACTCGTCATGAGACTGCAACAATACTTGAGCTTGTAATGAAGAATTTGATACACCTGTTAAGTGTTTTGAATATCTATAATTCAATTATGATAAATTTTCTTGTGGCTGAGTGGTTAGCGTGCGGGCCCCACGTGCACAGCGTTCTGAACGACGCTATTTCGAATCTGCCACTAACACCTGGGATTTTCAGTCACCACCGAGTGGCCTAAGACTACCCCCATGCTGTCATGAAATCCACCCATCAACCCACACTATAGACAAATAGTCCAAGTCATTCAGGAATGAGCTCTTGTGTTGAGCATGAGCCAAGAAAAGATGGCGCCACTATAAACACTTGCCTGCACCAAGATGGGCTGGGGCCGACCACCAGGCCCCTGAAGATAGCCTACCGGTGCTACAGGCTCCGATGTAAAAAAAATATAATAATATAAAAAATAAACTAAATCTCCCACAAATATTCTTTGAATAAAAATTCATGTACTAAACAAAACTCGCAAAGAAATGAAGGTGTTCATTTCTGTTCTGTTGTTGAGAGTACTTGACACCTAAGTACATTCGCATTTTTTAGCGAATCAAAACCGGATGTGAACAATTAATATGTTTCAAGCAGTTATTAGAAGGAACATATTCTCTGAAATTCATCACTATCTCCACACTTGTGACACTTTAGATCTGCTGGGAGTCGGCAAATTGGGGATGTCAACGAGATGTCCAGGTGGTGGGGGTGTAAAGAGGAGAGTACACTAGATGGTAAGGAAGACCATGATGGTGTACGCACAAAAGTGCCCTGCAGGAAAGCCAGAGTTGCTGAGTTTCATGACCTAACCACTAACCAGTCAGTTGTCGGAAATGTAAAGCTGTTCTCCGTGTTCACAGTTGGTATGCTCTCATACAAAACAAGAGTCTGCGGCACTTAGTAAAAGGAAACTCTTCATTGCAATTTGTTCACTATTCATGGAATAATGATATTTTCCTAAAAAAAAAATTTCTTTGAGTTATATATTTATTTCTGTTCTAATATAATTATGCTAAAAAACACATAACTTAATACTGAAAGGAGACATCTTGACATGAATACAGAAAACATTTATGGAATATAAAGAAAAGTTTTTTTTTAACGACTTCGTTGTGTCATTGCCCAATGTTACCTCTAGGTGACACCCTTTTTGTGCAAAAAGTAAAATATATAGAAGAAAAAATTATCCGTAAAAGTTGCTTAAAATTGCTTTACCAAATATATATATTGTAATTGGACAAAGAAAACTTGATAAAATATGAAATGGGCTTTTTTAGGTTAATAACAGCGACTCACTGATATTAGGAGACTTTAACCTCCCCCATATCGACTGGGTAACGCTGTCAGGTACAGAAGGAGTCACATAGAATGATCGAATTTTCAGAAAATTACCTAAGCCAAATGGTATCTGAACCAACTTGACAAAATAACTTACTAGACCTTGTTACAGTAACCCTAGATAGGTCCTTGCGATCATAAATCAGTGTTCGTCGACATTAGAGCTCGAACAACAGTGACTGAAAATAAATTAAAGGTGCCAAATATCAAAAGCGCTAATTTCGTAGAAACTTCTTATTCAAGAATAAAGATGTAATAATTCCGCTCTACAATAGTTTAGTCAGACCCCACTTGGAAAATGCTTTATAGTTTTGGTTTCCCCACCATGCAAAGGACATTGCTAAATTAGAAGGTGTTCAGTGTCGGGCAACGAAAATGATCCCTTCCTTGCACAACAAACCCTACGAAGAGAGGCTTTCCACCCTTAACATGTTCTCTCATGAGAAACGTTGCCTCCGAGGAAAAGTGATCGAATGTTTTAAAATACTTGATGGTTTAACGAATGTAGACAGATCAACATTGTTTATAATCGATGACACTTTGCGTATGAGGGACAATGGCATAAAACTCAAATGTAAATTCAGACTGCACCAAATTTTTCTTCACTAACGTTGTAGTGCGAGAATGGAATAAGCTCCCACCGTCAGTGGTCCAGTGTAACACGATTGACTCCTTCAAAAACAAGCTTGACCGTCACTTCCTTCAACTAGAGTTGAAATGCATCGTTTTAGAGCCTTCTGATTAATGTAGAATCGCTTAGGTTTAAGGACAGACCACCTAGGCTGGACCATGAAGGTCTGTGTAGTCTGATTTTCTATGTAAATATCTCTCTCTCTCTCTCTCTCTCTCTCTCTCTCTCTCTCTCTCTCTCTCTCTCTCTCTCTCTCTCTCTCTCTCTTTCCATTATATACACTGGATATATCTTTTTGCTAGTTTATTTGGTTCATTATTTTCTTCTCATTTTATATATATATATATATATATATATATATATATATATATATATATATATATATATATATATATATATATATATATATATATATATATATATATATATATATATATATACAGGTTGAAAGCCACTGGCCCAGGAGAAGGCCACAGCAGGAGAGTCGCCATTTATACCTGTTCTTACATTCCCTCCTTGCATCCTCTAATCCTTTTACACTGGCATATGACCACAAATGTTGCGCCGACTAAACAAAACTTTTTATCTTACGCTCTTCGATTCCCGGGTGGAGTTGAAAAATTTGGGTGGCTTTTCCAATACCCTATGCCCCTGTCCACCCAGCAGTGAATTGGTACCAGGTATTAATTGGGAGTTGTGTCCCGTCTCCTGGGATCTGTTCCCTTCTATAATTCCTTCCCCTCCTGTCTCTCTCCGGCAAACGACCATAGATGTTGCGCCGACCAAACAAACTTTCCAACTTTTCCTCTAACACTCCTCTCGCTCCTTTCTCTCACAAACTGCAGCACTCAGTTTCACTGGGGGTCGTCCTCTTGCAGTCACCGCAGCAATCCTACTGGTGAACGTCCTCTTCATCTTTTCACTCTCAAGCATCCTTTTTTATGGCCAAATCATCTCACGGTACTGCGTTTAACCCTCTCAATATTTCTACGTTTCATACCTTCGTCTGTACTTGACATACCTACCATAATTGTTATATACACTTTCGTTACTTTCACCATCTATTCTCCTTCCTCCATAAGCTCTTCTTAGGAATCACATTTCTACTGCCTGTATCCTGGATCTTTGGCTTTCATTTCCTGCCCACGTCTTGCTTGCATAAGGGATCATTGGCACAATTATTCCATCACGCAATCCCTTTTTCAGTGCCATGTCAACTGTCCTTTCATCATACTCTCCGGGGACCCAATCACTCTTCTTCCCTGTACAGATCTTTCTCTGGTCTCACCTTTCATGCTTCCATGTCTGCACAGGATAAAACCTAGATACTGAAATTCATTCACCTACTACATCCTTTTTCCATTCAGCTTAATGTTACACTCTTTTGGACATTCAACTTTCACCCTGTATGAACAATTAATATTAACCACTTCACTCTTGCTTCTCTCAAATACCAACACCTTTCTTCTGTTGCTGGGAAGCAGTCCTGTGAAGGACCTGTCATATGTGTTGACTAACCTCCATTGCAGTTCTTTTGTCAGGCACTCGACCGCTGACATATACTGGGCGACAATGAGTGGCTTAGCATCCATGACACCCTCGCCATGAGCGGCTAATACTCCTTAGAGGAGGGGGACCCAGAGCTGGTCTTCAGTAATCTTTCAAATTTCATGTTCATGATTTGAGAATGATTTCCTAAGCATTTCCGATGATTATTTCTCATCTTTGTCATAGTGTACAGACGGGGCTTATTTATAACATGTTCATGAAAAGTGAAATATTTTCAATGCTTTCCTCTTCACCCCATTCTTCAGTATATATTGTTTTTCAGCAAAGGAAGCAGCTCCAGGGTAAAAATAAATTCAAACAAAAAACCCTGCTATTCGCTGCCCCTGCAAAAAGATCGAGAGTCATAGAATGGTCAATTATGGAAGGAGAGCCGTTGCGATACTCTCCTCTTGAAAGAGCTCAAGTCATAGGAAGGAGGAAATACAGATAAAGGAAGGCTGTTCCAGAGTTTACCAGTAGAAATAATGAAAGATTGAGGATACTGGTTAACTCTTGCATAAGTGATATGGATAAAAAAGGATGAGCTGCAGTAGAAAGTCGGATGCATCAGGGCGGCAGGAGGAGGGGAGGCATGCAGTTAGTAAATTCAGAAGAGCAGTGAGCATGAAAGTAGCGATAAAAGATAGAAAGTGAAGCAATATCGGGGTGGAGTTTGAGGGGAGGAAGCTTGCGAGAAAGGGGCGTAGTCATTTCTCCTACAAACCTACAATAAGTGTAGTACTGCCACATATCCTACACATAGGTGTAGTTATATTTCCTACACAAAAACAAGTATCCAGCTTATTTCCTACACAAAAAATTAGTTCCCTACAGGGCACATCTCCTAAAAATTTTGCATTTTTCGAGTAGTGACATATTTCCTACAGAGATACAGCATATCTCCTACACACAATAATCTGTTCTGTCACATTTCCTACACTGTGTAGGTGCACCCCCCTAGTGGGGCGCCTCTGTACGCAATACACTCCTGACGACCTTGACCAGTCAACAAGTACTTAGCTTGTTATACGTCCGTTCTGCGCAGTATCGTTCACATTCAGACATGAGTCGAGTTTAGTCTCGACCCAGCAGTATTTGTTTCTCCATTCGACGGGACAGACGGCATATTTTGTAGTCCACAGCTCCTGGACCAAGCATGGCTAGTATTGAGGGGAACATCCGCTTCAATGCAGTGGTTTACACAGACAACTCTGGATGGCAAGAAACAACAAACTGTACCTGCGTTGCATTCAGCACCCCAGTTGTGGAGGAAGAGCCGTATTGTCGGAGGTAAAGACAGTTGTAAAATGTGGTGGTGTGAGGTGTTGTTCTGTGACCACAACAGCGAGTTTAATGCCCTTTCCATTATTTACAGACAACTGGTGTCATCAGAGCAACGCAAGGCCACAACCATGAGGCATCCGACTTTGCTGCAACAGATCTGAAGAACACTCTTAGGAGGGAAGGCTGTTGAGGAAGTGGGCTCTACCAGCAACTCTGAGATTTTCAGGCGGGTAACAAGACATCACCAACATGGAGCAGATGTGTCTTTCTCATCTGTAGAGCGCAGCATGCTTCGAGCCAAGCGCCGAATTCAACCTAGGCAACCACAAACTGCAGAGGAGTGTGCCAACATTCTAGAAAGCCCAGAGGCCCAGGCCTTTAACGGAAACCTCAGATTTGTCTTCACAGATCAGGGAAGTGGTCATTTGGCATTGATTTTTTATTCTCTAACCCTTGTACCACTGATGACTACAATTAAGGAATGGAATTTTGATGGTACTTTTTACACTGTGCCTGCACTCTTCTACCAGCTCTTCACATTGCTTGGCTTTTACAGAGATCATTCATTCCCACTCATCTTCACCTTGATGACCTCAAAGTCTCAAAAGTTGTATGATCTCGCAATGCAAAAAGTGAAGGAACTCATCCCCAACCTGAATCCCGAACAAGCAATGGGTGATTTTGAAAGCAGTTTTGGTTAAGCAATTCGCTGTTGCTGGCCACAGGTTCAGATTGGAGGCTGTCAGTTCCACTTTTCACAAAACCTGTACCGGAAAATTCAGAAACTGGGGCTAACTGAACTTTACAACGACAACAAGCAGTTTAATAAGTGGGTCAAAAAGATAATGACACTAAGTTATGTGCCAGCCAATCGGATGCATGAAGCAGTTGACTCTCTGTTCCAAGAAAATTTTGACGTGAATGATCATTCCCAGACAAAAATTACTGCATTCAAAACCTACATCACAGAGTACTGGATTCGAAAAGTCACTCCACAACGGATATCTGTCTTCAATTTTTCTCGTGGAACTAACAATGATGCAGAGTCATATCACAGCAGATTGAAAGCCATTGTCCGCCAGCACAAGCCAAACATCTACACTTTCCTAACACATCTGAATAATCTGATAACAGACACAACAAAGGACATTGAACGTGTGGATGCTGGCTTAGACATCACTCGTCCGAAAAAGCAGAAATTTGTCAGAAACATTGAGCGCAGGCTGAACTTGAAAGAACAATTACAGAATGGAACATACACATTGACCCAATACATCAATGCTGTCGCTTACACATTTGATAGCTCTGTTTCAGCATTTCAACTTCTTGGAGACAGTGGTGATGAGAGTGGGGATGAGCATCAGGGCCCTGACAACAACGCAGCTGGTACACAAGATGTTCCTCCCGAACTTCGGTGCAGCATCTGCTTAAGGCGAAGGGAAAGGATAGTTGTTCTTCTGCCCTGCCGGCACGCTTCCTCCTGTGCAAATTGCATAAATATCCTTGTATCCGCAGCAGATAATAACAACCCTGCAACATGTCCCACTTGTACTGCAATTTAAGAAGTATGTTTTAATGAAAAATAAAAAGTTCCATAAGTTTTAGTGAAAAATAAAAAGTGCCATTTTAATTAATATATAATATTTGTATGTAATAGATAATAACAACCCTGCAACATGTCCCACTTGTCGTACTGCAATTCATGATAGGCTTGAAGTTTTCATTTAAAAAGTATGTTTTAGTGAAAAATAAAAAGTTTCATAAGTTTTAGTGAAAATTAAAAAGTGCCATTTTAATTAATATACAATATTTGTATATAATAGATAATAACAACCCTGCAACATGTCCCACTTGTCGTACTGCAATTCATGACAGGCTTGAAGTTTTCATTTAAAAAGTATGTTTTAGTGAAAAATAAAAAGTGCCATTTTAATTAATATATAATATTTGTAGGAGATATGACAGTATAACTGTAGGAGTTATGACGGATGCGCCATACTGCCGCAGCTCCTAGACTTAGGCAGTCATATTTCCTACACAAAAACAAGTGTCAAGCACATTTCCTACACCTACTGTGTGTAGGAGATATGCTGTATCTCTGTAGGAAATGTCACTACTTTAAAAATGTGGCGTAGGAAATGTGGCGCAGCCCCGCGAGAAAGAGCAGGGCAGTTGTCAAGACCAAGAGCCTTTGACTCCAATGTCCAAAAGGGACATGAGTGTGAGATGCATATTCCATATGGGGACGGACAAGGCCCTTATAAATAGATAGCAACTGTGAGGGAGAAAAGATCTGGCCAAGACAGTACAGAACACCTAATCTCAAGGATGCTGATTTAGTAAGAAAGGAGCTATGAAGTTTCCAATTTAGATTTTTAGATAGGTAATGGCCAATAATATTAATTGTGGATGAAAGGGACAGTTGAGTGTTGTTGAAGAATAGGGGATAGTGATTTGGAAGGTTGTGTCAAGTTGATAGGTGAAGAAATTGAGATTTTGAGGCATTGAGGGAAACTAAGTTTATTTTGCCCCAATCGGAAATGATAGTAAGGTCAGAGGTTAATCGCTCTGCAGCTTTTAACCTAGTCCTGCAATGCCTGTCTTCCCAGCCAATCTTACCTTTGTTTCTTGTACTTCACTCAAGGACTTCCCTTCAGAGGGAACTTGTCTAACTCCAGATTTTTTTTTTCTTTTTCAGTACTGTCAACTTGAATGTGGACCATCAGTTTGATAATAATGCGGTCTGTGTGCTCTTCGGTTGTCTTATCCAGAACACCCATATCATCGCACACAAACTTAAGTTCTGAGGACAATGTTTGTGTGCACACTTGCAGTTATATACTCTTACCAGAACAACTTTCATGGACAGTTTATAAATGATTACTGCTGAATTAAAGTCAATGAATTATTATAATAGGGCTGAATCAAGCATTCCTTTTGTCACGACTAAAATCATGATTGTTTCTCTTTTGATCTTGTACAATTCTAAACTGTAGCAGTAATAGCATCCCGTGGATATGAGGTATATAATTCTTAAGAGTTTGTTTAAGTTTATGTATTGTATTAATGGAATCTGCTTGTTTTATGGACGAATACAGTGTATGGTTTACTAATCTCGATTGTCTAAAAGTATTATACTATGAAATCATAAGTCTCACCAAGATAAATGCTTTTAGGTAACAAAGGAACTGTTTGTATTTTTTTTGTGCCCTTGAACTGTCTCCTTTGCTGTAAAAAAAAAAAAAAAAGTGTATGCTCGCCATGCAAGAAGCTGTTACTTACTACGTGTCACCGGACTACGTGCTCTAGTATGGTTCAATAAAGAATAATGTTTCTAGTGAATTCATTATTTAGATTTCAGAAACTGTCTTCCACATGCTAGCATATCCAATTTGTACCCCTTTTCGTTGGAGAAAGTCTGCAATCAGCATTTCACAACTTCCCTCCCCAGCCTAACTCCTCTACTTGCTAATGAATTGGGTAAGTGTACATTGTAGGTAGTTCTTTGAATAAACAGGATTTATCTTCATGGTTTCTGGACATTGATTTTCTTACTCTTGAGTAGTTTGAATGTGGAGGTCAATTACTTATTCATCTCCAATATATCTTACTCAAACATTTCAGCAAAACCAGAACCATCACAGTTATTTAAGGCGGGGCAGAACATTGATCAAAGTTTGGCGCTAAAATGCTTTGTAACACAATGAGTAAGTTGACTAATATAGTGGTCCAGCCAAAGTTAATTATTTTTATTTTTACTTATGCGGGCATTACATGTTATAATCAGGCATCCATACCAGATCAATCAGTTTTAGAGTAAAGGAAAAGTTTGGGTGGATGCCACCCTGAACTTTGACTTTCAGTGTCAAACAGCATAAACAGGTTGATTTTTATCCAAAAAAATCAAAGTATGTTTGGTAATTTTAGTCTTTAGGGTTATAATTATGTTGTTTGAAGTATAATGCATACAAGCCATGTAATTATTCTACACATTATCACAGTTAAATATGATGTTACCTCCGCGAGATTTGAGTATGTATAACGGTTTAAGACTGATGACCGTTCACACGTTCAAACATGGACATGCACCGAGCAAGCTCCGCCCACAAAAGTCAGGCCCGATCAGACATCCGTCAAACACGTTGGTCCAACATGTTTACCCCTTTCACACGTTCAAACATTCTCTCAAACATCGTTTTGTCAAACGCGTTGGCCAACATGTCTGACCGTGTAAAACCCCCTTAACGAGTGTCGGAGCATGTCCCCATTGGATAATGTATGGGGGGAGAGATCCTCTCGCCGCGGACTCACTTGTCGTTCTGCCGGGGTGCGGTACGATATGCTGGGTCGGTCACTTGATTCAGATCGGTCAAAATATCTCGCCACACCGGCCTCACACAAGCAGTGATGCCATTTTAGCGGATTTTCCGCTAGATCTGGCGGAATTGCAGTTAATCTAGCGGGAAAAATCTTAGAATTGACAAGAGTAACTGGCGGATTTTCAAGACCAATCTGGCGGCAAATTTTTATAGCTTCACCTATCATCTGGCGGATTTTTTAGGCCATCCTAGCGGATTTATAAATTTTGAGTTGGCAACACTGCACACAAGTCAGTGTCACAGTGTGCACTTTGGACTGTGGAGCGGGCGGCGGCGGGTGTGAGTCGTGTGGTACGTGACCGTCTGCTCTTCCGTGTTGTATTTTGAAATGCTTTTCTGTGCAATGTAAGTTTGCTGGAGTTCTTTGGTATCTTATGCTGTACTGTGGTAGTTAGTTGTAATAAGTGTATAAGATTAGCTGTAACTGGTGAAATAACTCATTCATAACCTGGTAGCCTAGCTACGTACTTTACTTTGTTTTCTCGTGATTTTTTTTTTTTTTTTACTTAAATTCTCTCATTTTTTTTCCTAATATTGTAATATTGTATGTGCCAATGGCAGATTCGTTGTCATAATATGTATTAATATAGTAGCCTACTGCATAGTGTAAGTGCATGTTTTTTTTAGTTTCCAGAATGTGTCCGTAGTCATATGAGTAGGCATAGCCTCCTGCATAGTGTAAATGCATAATGTTATTTATAGAGTATACCATATTGTTCCCAAGCAGCCCAAAGACTCCGACGATTCAATTAAGGACCCTGAAGAGGCTTTCCAGACTTTTATCACCACTGGGATTTGATGAGGGCCACTCGGAAAGGTAAGAAGCTATTCTCCATTGGTGGTTCATCTACCCACATGGAAAATAGCTTAAATACGTAGTGCTTAACTAATGTCGGTGCCTAACATCAGCAAGAAGTGTAGCAAACAAAGAAAATAAGTGTTATTCTGATTATAAGTGCCTGCTGGTCGAGGCATCGTGACGTGTGACACGAGTGATTTTGTTAATGTGCCTTTCCGTCGATTCACCCCATCGTGTGATCCGAGTTATTACTTATATTTACATGTTCGTGGAGAAGGTAACAATACTTGTGACAACATTAAAACAAAAAGTAAAGTGGGGAGCATGCGTATTTGCTGCGCGTGGCTGCAGGCGCTCATCTCCCTTTGAGCCTGTGGTGGGAATAAACCCTTTACCCAGGGACAGAAGGCCGGACTGGGTTCCGGGCTGCCTAAGTTTACCTTCCCGGGAAGCTGGTATTACAACCCCTGACTGATACCCGGTACCCATGCACTGCTGGGTGGACAGGGACGAGGGGTAAAGAGTCTGCCCATCTGACTCTGCTCCACCCGGGGATCGAGCCCGGGACCTCTCGGTTGTGAGGCGAGAGCGCTACCATTACACCACGGAGTGATTGTTTTTATCTGCCTGTACGGCGAGGAAAATAAATATGTGCGCATATATATATATATATATATATATATATATATATATATATATATATATATATATATATATATATATATATATATATATATATACTTTTCACTAACATGGTCTGGACTCCGATGACTCTGTGAAAGATCCAGACTTCAAGATCATGGGGTCAATCAATCAATCACCACGTGAGCGTGGGTGTCAATCAGCGATGATTGTGTAACGTAGCTATATATACTTTTTAGGTAGGGGGGAGGGTGGGGAGGGGAGGGGGCTGTGTGATCAATCAATCAGTCAATCTCCACCCAGACCAATCAGTGGACGCGCGGACACGTGAACGCTCGTGTCAATCAGCGGCGATTGAAGGGCTGAGTTTCTTCCATGTCCACCAGGACCATTCAGTTGACACGCGGACACGTGGACGCGCGTGCCAATGAGCGGCGATTGCGAGGGTAAGTTTCTTCCATCTGCAGCCAAACCATTCAGCTGACACGCAGACACGTGGACGCGTCTGTCAATCAACGGCGATTGAGGCGGTAAGGTTCTCCCAGCCCTGTGTCAAAAAAACGTCGATTGAGGGGGTAAGGTTAATCAATCCCCGTGTCCTCCACCGAAATGGTGGGGGCTGGTTTGGTGGAATGGGGAACTAGCGTGGGTTGGCTCTGGGGGGCGGCTAAGGGACTTAGATGGGCGGGTGGGTAATATTTTGGGGGGGCCTGGGGCGGGCAGAGGCTGGTTGGTGAAATAAATCAGTCCCTCGTGACCGTTCGGATGACACATTCACATGGTCCGGTCTGTGGACATTGGTTTCAGTTTAACGGTGATTGAGCGTCTAAATGTAACCAATTACTGTCTTGGGCATCGAAACGCCGGGTGGGACGGTCACGGAGACGAAAGTGAAAAGTATAGTAGGAAAGCGAGCTTCTGAAACATTCCAAGATTAACTATGACTCTCATTGGGTAGCCGCATAAGGCGTGTCTCGCCTCGTGCAGGGTCCGAACTGGGACACGCAGCGCTACCACGTGCCTTCGGGTGCGGTGGGGTTGTAGGGTACTAATGTACAAGGTACTCAGAAGTCTCTCAAGCTTCCCGTGTATTGACGCTGGGGAAGAGCCTACACCTACCCAAATGAAACCTTGGTGTGCTTCTAATACAACGGCCAGAAAATTGACCGGGGAATTGAGTGAGAATATTACTACCCGCGATGGGGACAAACGGCGTAGGGGCGCGCCCCCCGGTGGCGGATGGGGGAATCCTCTTTGAGGGTACACATAAGTGTCGCGGACCAACTTGGCCTATATGAGAAGGAAAACTCATATTCCAAACCCCCTACTATATGTAGGTGTCTTTAAATATATGTGTTATATGCAAACTACAATTGTATATCTATTACAGGTAGATACCAAATAAAACAGGTACAATGACAGATAAGCAGAGCCAGAGCAGCGAGTCTGATATAGACGACTCAGACCGTGATGAACACTTCGATGTGCGAAAGTATCATCAAGCTACAAAGCGAACAAAAGAATGCCTGTCCTTTTCAGAGGAAGAGGCAATCCTATCGAAGTACCCAAAAGAACTCTGGGAACAAATGGAACGTAGAAACAAGAGCCAAATTGAAGATCAGAGGCCAGGTATGTAAATGTATATAAGTATATGTATGTTATATATCATACGCATGATGATCATAATTCTTGCGTTCTACTGTTGTATGATCGCATGAATGATTGATAATTTATATCAGGCTGTAGTCAATGGACTGACGGTAGTGCACAGCCCACACCAGCAGAGCAAAACCCTGCAGGTACAAGTTGTTTTCTGCAAGGAAATTATTTGGTAAATGTGACTGTGTTCGAACAATGTGTTGGTACATGACTAGCCTTTACAAACAGGTTCTTCCCCAGGTGCCTCATCAGAGGATGAGACAGGGGGTGACATGTCTGTGCCAAGGCCAAGGTTAACCGAGGATGAAATGGAGCTACTTGCCTGCCAAACCCAAGGCATGGGCACCTCGGAAATCCTTGAGAAGGGTGTCTTGAATCCTGCAAAACGCAGACGGATCAAGAAGACGTTTGAAGAGCATGGGACTGTCCCAACTCTGAAACAGGTGGAAAGTCATTTTGCATCTCAACTCGCCTACCATGAAGGGGAAATAAAAAAAGTTACAAGAGATGGAAGAATCATGGAAGACGTTGGCAGAAGAATTTTTGGCTGGGTCTGAAGGATGAGCAGGCTGCCAGACTTCAGGCACACCTCGGGGAGCACCGGCCACGTCCAAGGAAAAGGGATGCTGTGAGCAGGGTGCAGTAAGTAAAATCATGTAAAAACTGAAACTGATTTTTGCACAACACCAATGCTAATAAACTGACTGTCCAGTTCAAAATGTAATGCTCATTGGTAGTTCTATTACAGGCGGCTGTGCCCACTGACGTGGTGGAAGGTGCATTAACATCAGGCGACACCTCAGTCAGTGCCATAAGCATCTTAACAAAAGTGATATTGATACGTTGATTGAAAATACTCTTCACTGCAAAAGTAGTGCGATCAAAGATGCTAAAAAAGCCTCCAGTTAGAGACAGCTCCAGCAAACAAAAGATCAGTAAAAATTATCCTTCCAGACAGTGCTATGTCTGCGATAAACAAGTAAAAAGACTTGACATTCACGTTGGGAAGAAACACTCCGTGAAGCGGCGCACAAATACGTTCAGGGATATCATGCGCCAATCTCTGGTGCTATAGCAGGGCACTGATGAAATTGAAACTGTGGAGGTGGCATCTGGGAAATGAACCATTTTAATAACAGATGGAGTAAAATAATTCCTGAACCATTTTGAGGAGTATTTGAGGATCTGCGCTCCGCACGCTGACTCAACCAAAAGAGCGCAAAGGCGAATGGCGAATAATGTTCTCACCCACAAGGATCAGAACGACATTCTGACGACCCTGAGTGACTCTGCCATCTGTAAGCTGCTGGTGAAAATAGATGATACTGAACCTCTTGGATTCTTGCCCAGCAAAAAAAGAGATGTTCAGTGTGGGTTACAAAAGAAAAAATGTAGATGCATGCAGACGAGCTGTTGCATGCTTGGAATGGTCGGATGATGAATTGTACCATGTAGAGAAGGATGAGGCACAGACAACAGACAAACGCCTCCTCATTACAACAAGTATGCAATTATGCATGCCATGTGCTATATAACTAATATAACGATTTCTTCTCAATACTTTGAGCTATTTATACAATTGTCTCCGCAGTGAAATACCAAAAGGAGGGGTCATTGAGAAGGGCCAAACCCGACGTAAGAAAGAATTATAGAACGTCACATTGGAAGTGATCGATAAAATCCTAAAATCCGATTACATCAAGAACACCTCTGGCAATGCTAAGAAGTGCTTGACTAACCCAGAAGTGACACCTTTGGCCCTGAGCGACTTTAGCAAGCTCAGAGACATCCTCATTCTTACACTGATGATACAATTGTCGGTGGTAGCGAGTGTTCTCAAATGCTAATAGGTTCCCGGATAGAGAAACTCAATATCCGTCAGGGTTACTTTATTGGATAAAAATCACAAAGGTCAAGGGCACAAACAAAACATAAAGAAAAGGTGTTTGTGTGGGTATGCGTTTGTGTGAATGTTGTGAAGTGTGGGTGACATTTAAGTGTTGGTGTATGTGTGGAACAATGTACGAGGACAGACAGTAAAAGATAAACGAAGACAAGGAAAGTTAACAATGAAGACGCGACAAGACAGACTGGCAGACACATAGTGACGATGGACATTACATGTTGGGTCGGCTCTGCAGCGCCCATTTTCTTAATTGTCACTGAGGGGAAGGATCACGCAGTTGAGCGGTGACTGCTATACAATCAGTAAGAAGACCCATGGAGTTTGCTGAGTTCACACTGGGGGAATATCTCGATATGGAGGAGAGGAGGACAAAAGGGTCTGAGCCTGAAAACTACTACGTGATTCGAGTTGCGAGGCATAAAACAGCTCAGCAAGGCAATTACGGTTTACTTCTATGGCATATATTACCCAATGATCTTTTAAGATTGACGAAAAAATGTATCCCTATGTATGAGTAATGGGTTTTTTTCTTTGCAGGACCCTCGCTCCTCTATCTGGAGGAATCTGGCAGAAAGGTGTCAGATGCATACATGTTGTTCTACTTGTCGGTGGCAACGTCCTGCATGGCCCCAAGCTGCCTAGTGTTTCCAAATAGGTTTCAAATAACGGAGGCCAAATGTTGCTCAAAAATAACATTTTCCAATCTGAGCAGGATTGTGAATAAGACGGCGATTACGTCCACATCCCATTGCAAGTCTACTTCCAGGATATTTCGCCGCTCCCAGATATCAGCTCTCTGGGAAAAATGTGATGACCCAGCCTGGAAGCAGAAGGTCGCTGAGCAATGTTGCCATTCCCTGGCTACCGCCACTAGGTATTATCACTATTCCAGTAAAGTGGAGCCAGGGAAGTTAGTAGTGGCCACATTGAGGCAGATGAGGGATGGCTACACAAATGACGATGCACACACCTTCCCCGAGGGCGTTCCCGGTGTGCAGCATAAGAACACGGCTGAGGTTTACCCTACCCGCCAGATGAGATGTGTCAGTTTTACCGGCGGGGGGGCTTTTAGAGGGATCAGCGGAAATAGGTAGCATGTTTCTCACCATAGGTAGATTCACGACAAGAATTCACCAAATCAGACGGCTTAGTTGTCGGACTAAATTTCTCACTTTCCCTGAGGTTACCTATCCCATAGGAACCCATGTTAAAAAAAAAGGCTCACTGAAGTCCGACAGGTAGAAAGTGAGAAACTGGACTTGAGAAGTCTGTCGCGAGACAGGTTAGTTTAACCCTACTGTTGGCAGTTGTGTCGTTGATACAGCAGTCCTGCTCAGTACGAGAGGAACGGCAGGTCCTGACATATGGTTCCGCTCTTGGTCGATCGGCCAGTGGAGCGAGGCTACGTCCGTGGGATTATACCTGAAAGCCTCTAAGGCAGAATCCCGGCTGAATGACCAACGATACCGCGTATGGCCTGCATCGGGATGGTTACCATTGAATTTTCGAGAGATTCGCTCCCCGTTCGTTCGCTGGCGGGGCTAGAAGATGGACCCGTGCAGAGAGAGCTCGGGATTGCCTCGACAAACAGGTTCAGGCTCTCTCCCCCCTAGTAGAGAACACCCAGATGCTGATGTGCCGTACCGAATCGTACGCAAACGACTTACGTACCTGTCACGGTGTTGTTGGCGGCAAAGCAACATCCTCACTGGGAACTCCCAGTGTTGGAGGCATCTAACACAGATGTATCTAATTTCCATGCACAATTTTGATCTAATTCAATTTATGGTCACACTTTAAGTTATTTCGAAAGCGCTTTTAATATTTGCCCAAACTGTTGACTCGCTTACATTTATAACAATGCCTTCGAACCTTAAGTGTGACGTCTGTCCCGGACGATTTGCAGCTCAGTACTTCCAGCTGAGTAAAACTTGCCGCCTCTGCGTTCAAAGATTACAACTTCAGAGGGCTGTGACTGAATGGAAAGTCAAACATTACAATCTTGAAACGAAATTCGAAGCCCTTCAGGAATTTGTTGCAAGCAATGTGGCAGTGACTCCATCATCGATGGTGGAGAGGCCCTCCACCGAGACTGTGCCCTCTCCAGACGAATCTCCTGCTTAACGGGAGGACGTGTTACTTGCCTCACAGGTTGACTCCCAGCCTGCCTCACAGGCTAACCCCCAGCCTGCACCACTGGCTAACCCCCAGCCTGCCTCACAGGCTAACCCCCAGCCTGCCTCACAGGCTAACCCCCAGTCCGCCTCACAGGACAACCCCCAGCCTGCCTCACAGGCTAACCCCCAGTCCGCCTCACAGGACTCCCACCAGCCTGCCTCACAGGCTGAACCCCAGCCTGCCTCACAGGCTGAACCCCAGCCTGCCTCACAGGCTAACCCCCAACCTGATTCACAGGCCAACTCCCAGCCTGCCTCACAGGACAACTTCCAGCCTGCCTCACAGGACAACTTCCAGCCTGCCTCACAGAACAACTTCCAGCCTGCCCCACTTAACGCTTCTCTGCCTGCTTCACAGGATGTCGGGTTCCAACCTGTAAGGAATGGAGCCAAACCGAAGCAGGCAACCAAGGATTTACTGACCCCCACTACCTTCAATAGGTTCCAGGTGCTGGCAGACACCATGGAGGATGAGTTTGAGACTCGCCTAGTTGGGGACTCCATGGTGCATGGCCAGCTAGTTTAGTAATGTGGTCGTTCATCAAACGGCCGCAGAAAACGTTACTGCTATCCAGGTGCCAGACTGGATGATATTACCGCAGCGTGCGATGATGTCACAAGAAATGCCGATCGAAACACCCTCTTTGTCATTCACGTGGGGACAAATGACGTAAAGACAACCCGTTCTGAGAAACTGCTTGGGAAATACCGCCGGATGATCAAGCAGTATACACGTAAAACTGATGCCAGTAACATCATAATCTAAGGAATCCTCCCGAGGGTCGGTGCTGGACCTAGCTTTTACAGTAAGGCCTTCAGCACAAACAACAGACTTCAGTCCCTTTGCTCACAAGAAAACGTCCAGTTCGCTAACTTGTGGAACAGTTTTTACTACGATTCAGACCTGTTCCTTGGTGATGGCATCCACCTAAACCCTGTTGGAGCAGCTCGTTTCGGGAGGCTGCTGTGACCAAGTGGCTCTTCGAAAGCCAAAAAACGCGGAGGCGAGAACACCAGCAGCTCCACCGTAACTTGGCAGAGGACATATCCTATATACGGATAACTTCTACACCAGCCCTCTGCTTGTCAGTTACCTGCACGACATGGAAACAGGTATATGTGGGACGGTCAAGGCTAAAAGGAAACACATGCATCGCCAAGAAAAAGTGACTCACAAGGGTGAAATGCACTTCTACGCTGCCAACAATAGAAGTAAAAAATAGGACTGAGTCCGTTCCAAAACGATGACAAGTAGGACGTATCGGTTAAGTACGAATTCGGATTGAGCCCGTTCACGTTACTTAAGATGACAAGAACGCGTCGGTTACGTAAGAATTCGGACCGAGCCCGTTCACGTTACTAAAATGGCAAGGACGCGTCGGTCACGTAAGAATTCGGACTGAGCCCGTTCACGTTACTTAAGATGGCAAGGACGCGTCGGTCATGTATGAATTCGGACTGGGCCCGTTCACGTTACATAAGACGAGAAGGACGCGTCGGTCAAGTAAAAATTCGGACTGAGCCCGTTCACGTTACTTAAGATGACAGATGACAAAGACGCGTCGGTTAAGTAAAAATTGGGACTGAGCCCGGTCACGTTACTAAAGATGACAATCCAGCAAACACAAGTACGTCGGGCCTCCAGCGGCCCGACATTGCAAAACTCTGTCGGCCCGATGTCCTTTTTGCTCATCGTTTTAACGGAGGCCCGACGTAGTATACCGGTCATATGTCTCCCATATGCCGATCATATAGTATGCTAGCCCCAGCCCCACTCACCCACTTCCCCCTTCACTTTTATATATATATATATATATATATATATATATATATATATATATATATATATATATATATATATATATATATATATATATATATATATATATATATATATATACTACAGCACCACGTATACATAGGGACATAATAAATAAATGTACTGCAACGACTGAAATTATAATTATAAATATAGTATACTAAGGTTACTTAACTAAATCAATAAAAAAAAAATTGCATGATAAATTATACCATGTTGCAAATCACTTTTGCATGTCACATGTAAATCAAACTAAGTAAGAATCTTGAAGAGTATAATAATCAGTCACCTAATATATGTATTACTGGCGATAATGAGACTTCATTGTCCACTTTGAATTATGAATGATTAAATTACAGCAGTAAAATATAATGGTCTTAAACAAAATTATAGACACCTGTAATAGTTTGTGGTAGTTGTTATTACAACTTCAACTAAATTTGTTCCCAGACATACATTTATCGTGCAATATACATATATATCAAACCATTTAAATTTATATTAATTATGATGATATATCAGCTATATAGCTCCCTTCTAATTTACCATACCCTTATTATTCTGGTTCAGTTATCTTTCCCATAGTTAATGTTAACTTTGCCAGAAATGGCGCATGAACTATACAACAACCGTTATGTAACTGCAGATCATTCGTAATTATTCCACTACCTGAACTTTTTTTGCTCCTCCGGCGCATAATTTGAACACAGAAATCCTAGTCATTGACAGTAGGCTACATGTAGGTACTTGAAAAAAAGAAAAATCTAAATTATTAATTAGTCCGTATAAAATTGTCACTTTTTTTAGGAGCTGTTAGCTGAAACTATCCTGTAAATTATTGGCATAAGTATGTTGTGTGCACTTACACTATGCAGTAGGTTATGCTTACTCATAAAAAAAAATAACATTATGCACCTACACTATGCAGTAGGCTATGCCTACTCATAAAAAAAAAAAAAAACATTATGCACTTACACTATGCAGTAGGGTCTGCCTACTCAAATGCCCACGGACACGTTCTGGAAATCAATTAAAAAAAAGTATGCATTTACAATATGCTGTAGGCTACTATATTACTAAATATTATGACAACGAGTTTGCCATTGACACATATATTATTACAGTATTAGGAAAAGAATGTGAGAATTTAAGTAAAACAAAAATGAGAAAATATAAAAGTAGCTAGGTTATCGAGTTGTGAATGAGTTATTTCACCAGTTACAGCAAATCTTATGCACTTATTACAACTAACTACCACAGTACAACATAAGATACATGATAAGAACTTCAGCACACTTACCTTGCACAGAAAAGTATTTCAAAATACAGCAGGGAAGAGCAGACGCTTCACGTACCACGACCCACACCCGCCGCCCGCTGCATACTGTGTGCCGGCGTCCAGCGAACACTATCATCTTTGCCCGATTTTTTTTCCCCATCACATTATGGGTATAGAACTCCACATAGTACATAATTTCATTTTAATTTACATATATTAATAATGATAACACAATGATTGATTTACAAAACAACAATCGAAGAAGGATTCACGTCACTGGTGAATGTTAATTGTGCTATGTGTGTGTGTGTGTGTGTATATCTGGATCTCGACAGTAATGCGCAGGACACCTGTATAGGTGCATAACACGCATATATGTGTTGGCTGTTGTGGGGACGGGGGAGCCAAGTGTGCAGGGGAGGGAAGTGGATCAAGTGTAGTTGTTACTGTCTGTCTGTCTGTCTGTCTAGCTGGCTGGCTGAATCTGTGGATTCTCTCTCTCTCTCTCTCTCTCTCTCTCTCTCTCTCTCTCTCTCTCTCTCTCTCTCTCTCTGTCAGTTCCATGGCGGGAACCGTTACTTCGTCTCCACCCCTGACCCGCCCCCCCCACCTCCCAAACGTTACCCCAAGAACGGTAGCGTGACTTTTTTGTTGACAGGAACATGAATATTCTGTCAGTCTGTCTAGCTGCCTGGCTGGCTGGTTGGCTGGATGAATCTGTGGATGTTCTCTCTCTCTCTCTCTCTCTCTCTCTCTCTCTCTCTCTCTCTCTCTCTCTGTCCGTCCCATGGCGGGAACCGTTACTTCGTCTATTTTCGTTCACGAACTAGATTATGGCAAGCTTTCAAATTCGTTTCAAATCTTATGTTGAGGCACATCCTATCACTGTTAATGCTAATTATTATTGTCAATCAACTATATACACTTTAAAAAGAAAAAGAACCATGAAACCACGTCGTTTTACAAGTAACGGACGAAACTTTTTGACAAGCAGAATATCGTTCACTTGGAAATTAGACAACATAAATTCTTCGTTATGTAGAGATTGAAAGTAAATCATATATATTTGCCATGGTTATACTCAAATCATGAGAACATTGTAATTGAAATGAAATCAGTCATTTATGTGTCATTTTAATCATCCTAAATAATGATATAATAACATGCCTTCACAAACGCTCGCTTGACCATGACTGGCGGTTGAATGCACACGACGCCATTTTGCACACGGCACAGCGGCGCTTCCTGGCAGAAAGGAGACAACTGTCGATGATTTGGCCAATGCTGACATGTCAACAAAGAAAATAGCCGGGATGATGAGGATCAGTAAAGAACAGTCCAACGATGGAAAAGGAGTTATGAAGAGACTGAAAGTTTATAAAATACAAAAAGACGTGGGGGCCCTCGTCACACGTCTATGCGTATACATGCATTGAGAGAGATTTACATAGATTTACATAGAAAATCAGACCACAGACCCCATGGTCCAGACTTGGTGGTCTGTCCTTAAACCTAAGTGATTTTACATTAATCAGAAGACTCCAAAACGTTGCATTTCTACTCTAGTTGATATTAAGTTGAAGGAAGTGACGGTCGAGCTTATTTTTGAAGGAGTCAATCGTGTTACACTGGACCACTGACGGTGGAAGCTTATTCCATTCTCGCACTACAACGTTGGTGAAGAAAAATTTGGTGCAGTCTGAATTTACTTGTCTACATCTGAGTTTTACGCCATTGTTCCTCGTGCGCAAAGTGTCATCGATCATAAACAATGTTGATCTGTCTACATTCGTGAAACCATTAAGTATTTTAAAACATTCGATCAGTTTTCCTCGGAGGCGACGTTTCTCAAGAGAGAACATGTTAAGGGTAGAAAGCCTTTCTTCGTAGGATTTGTTGCGCAAGGAAGGGATCATTTTCGTTGCCCGACGCTGAACACCTTCTAATTTAGCAATATCCTTTGCATGGTGGGGAGACCAAAACTGTACCGCATATTCCAAAAGTTGTCTGACTAAACTGTTGTAGAGCGGGAGTATTACATCTTTATTCTTGAATACAAAGTTTCTTTTAATGAAGCCCAACATTCTGTTCGCTTTATTTGCTGCATCGATGCATTGCTGTGATAATTTGAGGTTTGACGCGATTTTGACCCCCAAGTCTTTGACGCATTGAACGCTTTTGAGTTTAACGCCGCGCATTTCGTATTCGAACTTCTTCCTCGTTCCAACTTGAAGGACCTGGCACTTGTCTACGTTAAAGGGCATCTTCCATCTATCCGACCAAGCTGAAATTTTGTGCAAATCCTCTTGGAGGCTTTGCCTGTCTTCGTCAGTGAGAACCGAGTTGCCAATCTTTGTGTCGTCTGCAAATTTACTAATGCGGTTATTGAGTCCAACATCCACGTCGTTGATGAAAATAATGAAGAGCACTGGGCCAAGGACCGAGCCCTGAGGGACGCCACTAGTGACAGGCGCCCACTCTGAGTTAAATCCGTCAATTACTACTCTTTGTTGTCTGTTGCTCAGCCAATTCGCGATCCATTGGTTTACTTGACCGTCAATACCTATTTGCTTTAATTTGTAAAGTAATTTATGATGCGGGACTTTATCAAACGCTTTCTGGAAATCAGGATAGACTACGTCCAGTGATTTGGTTACGTCATAAACAGTGAAGAGGTCGTTATAAAAGGTTAATAGGTTTGATAGGCAGGATCTTTTGTTTCGGAAGCCATGTTGTGAGTCCCCAATCAATGAGTGGCTTTCAAGGTAATTCACAATTTTGTTTCTAATTATGCCCTCAAGTAGCTTACCTACAACCGAAGTTAGACTAATGGGCCTGTAATTACCTGGTACTTTTTTGTCTCCTTTCTTGAAAATCGGTGTCACGTTAGCCTTTTTCCAATCTGAAGGTACGATGCCTTGTCGCAAGGACATATTGAATACGGTTGTGAGGAGGAGAGTATTTCGCTCTTTGTTTCTTTCAGCAGAGTTGGATATACTTTGTCAGGTCCAGGACTTTATTTGTTTTAAGTGAATGGAGAGCTTTAAGGACTTCATCGGTTGTTATTTCAAAATTAGGCAATGCATGCTCGAGATTTACAATAGTACTGGTGTTGGTGGTAGCGAGAGGAAGACTTAGTATTAAACACCGAGGAAAAGTAATTGTTTAAGAGGTTTGCAATGTGTTGGCTGTCAGTCACTAGTGCACCGTCGCTGTTTGTTAAAGGTCCAATACCACTTTTGATCGCCTTTCTGTTGTTTATGTAACTGAAGAAAGATTTCGGATTAATTATACAGTAGGCTGCAATATTTACTTCGTATCAACGCTTTGCCAGACCTACGAGTCTTATTACTCGTAGCCTGGCATCATTATAAAGTCTAATGTTTTCGGCTGTGCTTAGTACGTTCTTTAACCTGTAAAACAATTTTCTCTCATTGACTGATTGTTTAATTTCGCTACTAAACCACGGTGGGCTTTTATTAGTGTTAATTCGCTTCTCGCACAAGGGGACGAATGTGTTCTGCTGAGTGAGTAAGTGATTTTTAAGGCTTAGCCAGGCTTCCTCTACGTTGCCGTCATCTGATAGTTGTATTTCTGTTAGTTTTTGTCGGATTTCTACGAAGTTAGCTCTTTTGAAATTGGGCACCTTTACTTTATTTTCAGTCACTGATGATTGAGCTTTAATGTCGACGCGCACTAATTTATGATCGCAAGAACCGAGGTGTTCTACCGTGACACTACTGATTAGGTTATCTTGGGTCGTTAGAACAAGGTCGAGTATATTATTTTGTCGAGTTGGCTCAGAAACCATTTGGCTTAGATAATTTTCTTCTAGAAATTCGATCATTCTATGTGACTCGCCTTCTGTACCTGACAGTGTCGCCCAGTCGATATGGGGGAGGTTAAAGTCTCCTAATATCAGTGAGTCGTTGTTATTAAGTGACTGCCTTAAGACGCTGTACATTTCAAGGTCGTTATCGAGTGATTGCCCGGGAGGTCTGTAGGTGACAGATATATTTAAGTTGACTTTTGCAATGTTTACTCGCACGCACAAATGTTCAACGTTACTGTTTCCCGGTATTTTGTCAGTGGGTTGCAAATAGCTTTTGACATAAAGGGCGACGCCACCGCCTCTACGGTTTACACGATCTTTGTTGAAGAGTCTGTAGCCATCTATGTTGTATTCGGAACTTAAATCAATATTTGTGGTGTCGATAAATGTTTCAGTTATAGCAATTATGTCAAAATTTTCTGTTAAAGCAAGACATCTCAGTTCATCAAATTTGTTTCTTAGGCTACGCGCATTGAAACTAAGGATTTTTAAGTTATCTAGAGGCTTAGTAATAGAGGTGGTGGTACTTGCGGGATCACGGTTACGGGTTTGTTGCGAGAGAGAGAGAGAGAGAGAGAGAGAGAGAGAGAGAGAGAGAGAGAGAGAGAGAGAGGAAAAACAAAGAAATGCAGAGAGAAAAAAAGCAAACAAACAAATACAGAGAGAGAGAGAGAGAGAGAGAGAGAGAGAGAGAGAGAGAGAGAGAGAGAGAGAGAGAGAGAGAGAGAGAGAGAAGTCTAACTTATCACCCCCCCTCCTCCCTATGTGTGTGTGTGTGTGTGTGTGTGTGTGTGTGTGTGTGTGAAAACATCGGTATTTTGTTGAACGTTTATCTTTATCACAGTGTGGCAGTAAGCTTTTATTATATGTGGCCCAGCCCGGGGAGAGAGAGAGAGAGAGAGAGAGAGAGAGAGAGAGAGAGAGAGAGAGAGACATAAATTATCATTCTAAACGAGTCACTTTTCCCGCGATTTTGAAAGCGCGAATTTTTAGAGCCTATTATTTGCTATACTTATTCATGTACTACTCTGAGCTGCTGTAATACATCAGATTACATTTTTCTCATTGATGACATACTATTAGATTTATAATTCCGCTTTTTATTATAATGTTAATATTAACTCGCGAAGGAAAAATATCCGGCATTTAGACCTCAGGCAGTTTAAGGGTTAAGATGACAAGGACGCATCGGTCACGTATGAATTGGGACTGAGCCCGTTCACGTTACTTAAGATGACAATTCCCAGCAAACACAAGTACGTCGGCCCTCCCTCGGGCCGACGTGTGTTGTTGCGGCGGCCCGACGGTGCAAAACTCCGTCGGTCCGATGTCCCTTTTGCTCATCGTTTTACCGGAAGCCCGACGTAGTATGCCGGTCATATGTCTCCCATATGCCGATCATATATAATATGCTAGTCCCAGCCCCCACTCACCACACATCGCCCTTCACTTTTACCACAAGCCACACTGGCATAAGGACATAAGAAATAAATGTATTGCAACGACTGAAATTATAACTATAATTCTAGACGAGTTACTTAACTAAACCAATAAAAAAAAAAATTGCATGAGAAATTATACCACGTGACAAAATTACTTTTTGCATGTCACATGCAAATCAAACTAAGTAAGAATCTTGAAGAGTATAACAGCATATAATGAAACGTCATTGTCCACTTTGAATTTATGAATGATTTAATTACAACAGCAAAATATAATGGTCTTAACAAAAAAATATAGACACCTGTAATAGTTTGAGGTAGTTGTCATTACAACTTCAAGTAAATTTGTTCCCATACATATATTCATCGTGCAACATACATATATGTCAAACCATTTAAATCTATATTACATATGATGATATATCAGCTATATAGCTCCCTTCTAATTTACCAATTCCGTATTATTCTGGCTCAATTATCTTTCCCACAAATGATGCATGAACTATACAACAACCGTTATGTAACTGCTGCTCATTCGTAATTATTCCACTACCTGAACTTGTTTTGGTCCTCCGGCCCATAATTTGAACACAGAAATCCTAGTCATTGACAGTAAGCTACATGTAGGTAGGCTACTTTAAGTAAAAAATATAAATACATAAATAGATAAATAAACAAATATATGAAATCTAAATTCTTAATTAGTCCGTATAAAATTGTTACTTTTATATCGCTGTTAGCTGCTACCATCCTAAAAATTAGTCATAAGTATGTTGCGAAGTCCTGTAATTAATAAAAAAAAATAATAAATAATAAAAATCATTATGTAGTTACAATATGCAGTAGGCTATGCGTACTCCTAGGCCCACGGACACGTCCTGGAAATTAATAATAAAAAAAATATGCACTTACACTATGCAGTACGGTAGGCTATGCCTACCCATAAAAAAAGCATTATGCATTTACACTATGTAGTAGGGTATGCGTACTCCTATGCCCACGGACACGTTCTGGAAACTAATAATACAAAAAAAGCATTATGCATATACACTATGCAGTAGGCTATGCCTACTCCTATGCCCACGAACACGTTCTGGAAATTATTTAAAAAAAAGCATTATACACATACATTATGCAGTAGGCTATGTCTACTCATATGCCCACGGACACGTTCTGGAAATTAATTAAAGAAAAGCGTTATGGACTTACATTATGCAGTAGGCTATGCCTACTCATAAAAAAAACATTATGCATTTACACTATGCAGTAGGCTATTTCTACTCATATGGCCACGGACACGTTCTGGAAATTAATAAAATAGCTATATACACTTACACTAGGCAGTAGGCTATGCGCTATCATATGACTACGGACACATTCTAGAAACTAATAAAAAAGCATTATGCACTTACACTATGCAGTAGGCTATTATATTAATAAATATTATAACAACGAATTTACATTGCACAGAAACACGCACGTCTCACACCCGCTGCCGCCCACGTCACAGTGCACACTGACTCGTGTCGCGGCGGCGTGCAGGGAACACATCACCCGACTTTTTTTTTCGCATCACTTTATGGGTATAGCACTCCACGTAGTACCCAAGTTCATTTTAATTTACATATATTAATAATGATAACACAATGCTTGATTTACAAAAAAAAATCAATCGAAGAGGGATTCACGTCACTGATGAATGTTAATTGTGCTATGTGTGTGTGTGTGTGTGTGTGTGTGTACATAAGTGTATATACTATATGCCCATGGTCGTTTGCAGTTTCTGGAAAGACCGATGGATTCATTACCCATCACGCATTTACACCATGTCACTGCAGGAGACGATAATTAAAGTCGTTGGAGTACGGAGGCCCTCCGTCGATTTGACGTCACAAATTTTGCTGACGGTGGGCGCCCTTCTGCCGACGGTGCTGGTTTGCTGGGAAGGACGCGTCGGTCAAGTAAGAATTCGGACTTAGCCCGTTCACGTTTATACTTAAGATGCCAAGGACGCGTCGGTTAAGTAAGTGATTAAAAGCTTGTTTATCGAAACTCTCTTGCTCTAAGTAGAGGTGTATCTTAAGGACATACCTTAACGAACAGGAATCTGCAAAGCTTAGTATTTCTTATAATTATTTACTCTGCGCTGGCTTTCCTTTGTATTGCAGCTGACCGGCCGCCCTGATGACCAACTCTAACCTAGCTCGCCTCATGAGAAGAGCGTCTCCGTGGCCGAGAGGTTAAGGGGGCATACCCGCCTCGTTGATCGCTGGTTTAATCCCCGACGGGAGCAGGATTTATTTTTTCTCGTGTGTTTCGTTACACAGCTTTCTTATGCATGCCATGACGTCACGCTGCCTTCCAATTGGGGGAGGGGGAGGGGGATTGGAGAAAGTCTGCAATCAGCATTTCACAACTTCCCTCCCCAGCCTAACTCCTCTACTTGCTAATGAATTGGGTAAGTGTACATTGTAGGTAGTTCTTTGAATAAACAGGATTTATCTTCATGGTTTCTGGACATTGATTTTCTTACTCTTGAGTAGTTTGAATGTGGAGGTCAATTACTTATTCATCTCCAACATATCTTACTCAAACATTTCAGCAAAACCAGAACCATCACAGTTATTTAAAGCGGGGCAGAACATTGATCAAAGTTTGGCGCTAAAATGCTTTGTAACACAATGAGTAAGTTGACTAATATAGTGGTCCAGCCAAAGTTAATTATTTTTATTTTTACTTATGCGGGCATTACATGTTATAATCAGGCATCCATACCAGATCAATCAGTTTTAGAGTAAAGGAGTTTGGGTGGATGCCACCCTAAACTTTGACTTTCAGTGTCAAACAGCATAAACAGGTTGATTTTTATCCAAAAAAATCAAAGTATGTTTGGTAATTTTAGTCTTTAGGGTTATATGTTGTTTGAAGTATAATGCATACAAGCCATGTAATTATTCTACACATTATCACAGTTAAATATGATGTTACCTCCGCGAGATTTGAGTATGTATAACGGTTTAAGATTGATGACCGTTCACAAGTTCAAACATGGACATGCACCGAGCAAGCTCCGCCCACAAAAGTCAGGCCCGATCACACATCCGTCAAACACGTTGGTCCAACATGTTTACCCCTTTCACACGTTCAAACATTCTCTCAAAAATCGTGTTGTCAAACGTGTTGGCCAACATGTCTGACCGTGTAAAACCCCCTTAACGAGTGTCGGAGCATGTCCCCATTGGATAATGTATGGGGGGGAGAGATCCTCTCGCCGCGTACTCACTTGTCGTTCTGCCGGGGTGCGGTACGATATGCTGGGTCGGTCACTTGATTCAGATCGGTCAAAATATCTCGCCACACCGGCCTCACACAAGTCAGTGTCACAGTGTGCACTGTGGACTGTGGAGCGGGCGGCGGCGGGTGTGAGTCGTGTGGTACGTGACCGTCTGCTCTTCCGTGTTGTATTTTGAAATGCTTTTCTGTGCAATGTAAGTTTGCTGAAGTTCTTTGGTATCTTATGCTGTACTGTGGTAGTTAGTTGTAATAAGTGCATAAGATTAGCTGTAACTGGTGAAATAACGCACTCATAACCTGGTAGCCTAGCTACGTACTTTACTTTGTTTTCTCGTTATTTTATTTTTTTTTTTTTACTTAAATTCTCTCATTTTTTTCCTAATATTGTAATATTGTATGTGCCAATGGCAGATTCGTTGTCATGATATTTATTAATATAGTAGCCTACTGCATAGTGTAAGTGCATAATGTTTTTATAGTTTCCAGAATGTGTCCGTAGTGGGGAGGGGAGGGGGCTGTGTGATCAATCAATCAGTCAATCTCCACCCAGACCAATCAGTGGACGCGCGGACACGTGAACGCTCGTGTCAATCAGCGGCGATTGAAGGGCTGAGTTTCTTCCATGTCCACCAGGACCATTCAGTTGACACACGGACACGTGGACGCGCGTGCCAATGAGCGGCGATTGCGAGGGTAAGTTTCTTCCATCTGCAGCCAAACCATTCAGCTGACACGCAGACACGTGGACGCGTCTGTCAATCAACGGCGATTGAGGCGGTAAGGTTCTCCCAGCCCTGTGTCAAAAAAAACGTCGATTGAGGGGGTAAGGTTAATCAATCCCCGTGTCCTCCACCGAAATGGTGGGGGCGGGTTTGGTGGAATGGGGAACTAGCGTGGGTTGGCTCTGGGGGCGGCTAAGGCACTTCTTTGGGGGGGTGGTTATTTTGGGGGGGGCCCGGGGGCGGGTTCTTAGGGCAGAGGCTGGTTGGTGAAATAAATCAGTCCCTCGTGACCATTCGGATGATACATTCACATGGTCCGGTCTGTGGACATTGGTTTCAGTTTAACGGTGATTGAGCGTCTAAATGTAACCAATTACTGTCTTGGGCATCGAAATGCCGGGTGGGACGGTCACGGAGACGAAAGTGAAAAGTATAGTAGGAAAGCGAGCTTCTGAAACATTCCAAGATTAACTATGACTCTCATTGGGTAGCCGCATAAGGCGTGTCTCGCCTCGTGCAGGGTCCGAACTGGGACACGCAGCGCTACCACGTGCCTTCGGGTGCGGTGGGTTTGTAGGGTACTAATGTACAAGGTACTCAGAAGTCTCTCAAGCTTCCCGTGTATTGACGCTGGGGAAGAGCCTACACCTACCCAAATGAAACCTTCGTGTGCTTCTAATACAACGGCCAGAAAATTGACCGGGGAATTGAGTGAGAATATTACTACCCGCGATGGGGACAAACGGCGTAGGGGCGCGTCCCCCGGTGGCGGATGGGGGAATCCTCTTTGAGGGTACACATAAGTGTCGCGGACCAACTTGGCCTATATGAGAAGGAAAACTCACATTCCAAACCCCCTACTATATGTAGGTGTCTTTAAATATATGTTTTATATGCAAACTACAATTGTATATCTATTACAGGTAGATACCAAATAAAATAGGTACAATGACAGATAAGCAGAGCCAGAGCAGCGAGTCTGATATAGACGACTCAGACCGTGATGAACACTTCAATGTGCGAAAGTATCATCAAGGTACAAAGCGAACAAAAGAATGCCTGTTCTTTTCAGAGGAAGAGGCAATCCTATCGAAGTACCCAAAATAACTCTGGGAACAAATGGAACGTAGAAACAAGAGCCAAATTGAAGATCAGAGGCCAGGTATGTAAATGTATATAAGTATATGTATGTTATATATCATACGCATGAGGATTATAATTCTTGCGTTCTACTGTTGTATGATCGCTTGAATGATTGATAATTTATTTCAGGCTGTAGTCAATGGACTGACGGTAGTGCACAGCCCACACCAGCAGAGCAAAACCCTGCAGGTACGAGTTGTTTTCTGCAAGGAAATTATTTGGTAAATGTGACTTTGTTCGAACAATGTGTTGGTACATGACTAGCCTTTACAAACAGGTTCTTCCCCAGGTGCCTCATCAGAGGATGAGACAGGGGGTGACATGTCTGTGCCAAGGCCAAGGTTAACCGAGGATGAAATGGAGCTACCTGCCTGCCAAACCCAAGGCATGGGCACCTCGGAAATCCTTGAGAAGGGTGTCTTGAATCCTGCAAAACGCAGACGGATCAAGAAGACGTTTGAAGAGCATGGGACTCTCCCAACTCTGAAACAGGTGGAAAGTCATTTTGCATCTCAACTCGCCTACCATGAAGGGGAAATAAAAAAAGTTACAAGAGATGGAAGAATCATGGAAGACGTTGGCAGAAGAATTTTTGGCTGGGTCTGAATGATGAGCAGGCTGCCAGACCTCAGGCACACCTCGGGGAGCACCGGCCACGTCCAAGGAAAAGGGATGCTGTGAGCAGGGTGTAGTAAGTAAAATCATGTAAAAACTGAAACTGATTTTTGCACAACACCAATGCTAATAAACTGACTGTCCAGTTCAAAATGTAATGCTCATTGGTAGTTCTATTACAGGCGGCTGTGCCCACTGGCGTGGTGGAAGGTGCATTAACATCAGGCGACACCTCAGTCAGTGCCATAAGCATCTTAACAAAAGTGATATTGATACGTTGATTAAAAAATACTCTTCATTGCAAAAAGTAGTGCGAATTGTAGCTTATAGTTTTGATGGACGTGAGTCGGGACTTGATCACCTCAGAGAGTAATATTACGGTCTGTTTTCCTAAACTACTAATATTCAACCACCAACTAATATTATGTCAAGTGACGAATGCCATATTTCAGCCGGCAGAGGCAAATTTGGCTCCTCCGTGGTATCGCAGTCCCTCACGTTTTGTCTGAGGACCAATATATTAAGCTTTTCATTTAAATATATTATAACTTATGCCTAGCGTTCATAAATAAACTTCATATATTGTATCGCTCTTGTGTGTGTGTGTGTGTGTGTGTAATAGAGAGAGAGGATTTGAACGCGGGCGATTTATAAGACAATAATTACGGATTCTAGCCTAGCCTACTCTTGGTTGTTGGGCGAGGAGGATGTTGGGCGAGGAGGAAGTACCGTATTTACTTCACGCTAACAGAAATATAAATTATGTCCTGACTTTTTTTTTTAGTACTATGATAAAGAACTAATAAGAATAGGAATAACTATGGCACCAGGTAATTTATTACTCCTCCCTGTTTCTCTGCGTGAGGAAAGGCTTGGTGGAGGGCGTCTGGTGATGCAGGCCAGCTTCATGAAGCCGCCGCCGCCGCCTCTCCGTGTGCACTGCAACGTGGACTTGTATGTTTGTTGTTATCTTGACTGCCGTCGTGAGAGGGTTCTGGGTGGCTGACTGAATGATGAAGTCGACTTCTTGCCGGGTGATGTGACGAGGGCCTCCACATCTTTTTGTATTTTCTAAACTTTCAGTCTCTTCATACCTCCTTTTCCATCGATGGACTGTTCTTTTATTGATCTTCATCATTCCGGCTATTTTCTTTGTTGACATGTCAGCATTGGCCACATCATCGACAGTTGTCTCCTTCCTGCCAGGAAGCGCCGCGGTGCCGTGTGCAAAATGGCGTCGTGTGCATTCAACCGCCAGTCACGGTCAAGCGAGCGTTTGTGAAGGCGTGTAATTATATCATTATTTAGGAAAATGACATATAAATGAGTGATTTCATTTCAATTGCAATGTTCTCATGATTT
>NW_026112022.1:179981-254990 GCF_024679095.1 Eriocheir sinensis
CCTGGACAATAAGAAAATAAAATGTGGGGACGGGGAACATTGCCATGCATTAGATGGGAATGAATACAGAGATAGAGTATATACGAGTCCTTTTTTTTTTTTTTTTTTTCTTTTACGTCCTTGCCTGTTGCGCCGGTAGGCATCTTCCTCGTGGGGCCTGATGGTCGGCCCAAGGCTTCTTCCAGGTGGGGCCTGATGGTCGGCCTAGCCCGTTCTGGCGCAGGCGAGTGTTTATAGTGGCGCCATCTTGCTTAAAGTAGAATACTGCAGATAGCACAGCCTTGTATAGCACGGCAGTATAAACTGTTCCAAATACTCCGCAAATGCTCAGTCCGTGCTCCCTATCTCGCTCATTCCAGTCCCTTCCGATTTTTTTGGTGGGACTGGAATGAGCGAGATAGGGAGCACGAATTGAGCTGAGCACCCCAAAAATGCTCTTTTCTCCCGGACTGAAAGTGAGCAACACATATACACTACGCAAGTGTACAGTTAATGTGGTTCAACTGTAATGTGTACGGTGCTGATTGATTTACATAAGATGTCCCTAGAATTCTTCAATTTAGACGTATCTACGCTACGCAAGTCTGCCATGAATATGCCTTTGGTGCTAATTAAAATATGCTACCGCGGAAAATCGTCCAGCGCTCGCGAAGCAAAGCGAGCCATCAGGTGTATGTGCGTTACCCCCGCCGTTTACCCGCCACACGATTCATGACTGAGGGCCTCGTCCAGCGCTCAAGACGCAAAGTTTACCCGCCACACAGCAAAGTGTATGTCGTATGAAGGGCCAGTGTCTCCTTGACTTGTCCGTTACTCCAGTCGTTTAACCGTCACTCCAGGATTCAGTGACTGCTTCGGCCAGCGCTCAAGAGGCAAAGCGAACCATTATAAGGGCGAGCGACCTACCCCCGCCGTTTACCCGCCCAGGGCCCGTATTCTACATAGTGCTTATGGTCGACCATAACTAACCGTCATAGCTAACAGAATTTATGACCGTCAGTAGAATGACCGTCAGAAGTCTTCTTCTTCTTCTTGTCGTCGGCCATAGCGCAGTAAATCAACAACACCGTGAGCCGCTAGAACGCACGGCTCACAATTTGTTAACTTTAAATTTATGGAATATAATATATTATTGACATCATTTTCTTTGATATACATTATTTTGACCTCATATTATGACTTTTGGGGAAGTTAGAAATGGTAAAATAGAAATTCGTTATGAGAAAATGCGCTGAAACGTATTCCCGTTGAAAAGTGTGTAAACAAATGTACCGCCCTCTCAGCTGTTCGGCAGTGTTTACTCACGGCATGGATCCTCAACCTAAACGTCAAAGGAAGGCTAACTGGGGAGACGACGAGTCTCTCCAGCTGGCTATGTTATACAGGGACGAAGTCCACGTTTTGAAGAGGAACTTCAAGACGGTTGGTGTTTCCAACCAAAAGAAACACGATGTCTGGACGAAGATTACGGCCGACCTGAATGGACAGTTCCACCATGAGAGGACGGCCGTAGAGGTAAATGTTGTAACCCGTTTGCCGGGTCACACAGGGGAGACGACACACTGTTTGTACTAGTGACACTTGACTTAAAATTCTGGTACTTTAGGAGTATTTAAAGGAGTTCATAAATGGGGTGATGAAACGGTGTCGCCTTTCTTATATGTATTTTATTCTACCTTAATACTACTTAATATTACAGAGGGTAAAAATATTGTTTAAACCAGCGACTGGCTTACTAGACTCAATGAGTTTTCAGGTTTTCTTTCACTATTGGTTACTGACGTTAACACTGGTATAATATTGAGTAAAAACTCACACAATAAAGTATCATAGAAATATAATCCTAAGTAAAACTAAGATAATAGAACACAATAGATATGTTAGATACGCTTTCCTCTATGGTAATTCTTCACTCCATACTCACAGTAGCAACGATGAATGTTCTACCCATGTTGTCTAGGGAAGGACAACTGAGTGTCCAGCCACGAACAGAGTGCTGGTTAATCTGAGGTCAAGCCTGGAGAAAATGCTTCTTATATAGGCAGATATCGCGAGGGTAATACGTCAGGCGTGTGAGTCATACATCAAACTCACACCGAGCTCATACAATAATCTACCTAACCGACATGCTTAATTCACGCGGTGACGCAGCTTTGTTTTCATAACATTTTGTTCCGCGGCTGATCCTGTTTTTGCCGCGGTGATTGTGTTTTGGCTTAGAGAGATAAGCGGGTGCGTTAATGGGCAATTACAATTGTGTATAGGTTGGTAAATGAACAGTGGGGACAATCATGTGTTGGAGTCCGTGTTGTGTTTTAGCGGTCGATACCGCTGTTGTCATCGGACAATATTGCCGGTGAAGATGATGATGACACGAGTGGTGTCGCAGCCCTCGGGGCACCACATACCCCCCCCGTTAAAATCACGCCACGTCCTCGTGGCACAAAGCGTTCCGCCCGGCGGACGACCATGGAGGGCCCAGACGGGGATGGCGGGATCGTGGGGGAGGAGTCCTGCGAGAGACGGGACCGGAAGAGACAGAAGAAGGCCACCCCACCGGCGACGAAGACGACGCCGAGGAGGAGCAGCCACCCCCACCAAGGGAGGAAGGGGTCGAAGGCGGGGACCGGAGAGACGGATTCCTGGAGCGCGTGAAGTGCTGGAGGGAGGTCCAGCGGGGGCCAGAGACGACCCGGCGACGGCGGCGGGAGGGGAAGGGCCAAGGGAGTCTTGGCCAGGAGCGATGAGACCACGTCACGTCCGATGTGGAAGGGGGCGCGATGAACCGTCAGCGGGGCGTCACCGTCCATAGTAGCAGAGGCAGGGAGGCTGAAGGCGTCGGAGTGGGCACTACAGCCCATACCGAGGCGGAGGAGACCTGTCCCGTTGATGGTCTGCCTGTATTTGGAGACCGGGCTGTCCGGGCAGACCATGGTGACCATCTGGGGAGTATCGGTAGCGAAGACCCAGCCCGCAGGAGACGGGATGAAGACCGGGGGGAAGACTCTGAGGAGAGACTTAGAACACAGCGAGAGGGCGTCTGGGCGATCGAGAAAGAGAGCGATCTCGCAGCGCTGGACAGAAGTCGAGTAGACAGGGGGACATACATAGAGCAGGTGGTGTGTAGTACAGCGGTCCAAGGAGTCCAAGAGCATATAGTGAGTGCGGTCTTCAGAAACCGCAAGGTAGTGGAAAGCGTGTCGGTGTGCAGAAAATATGGCGTGCCATCAAGATGAAAAGGCAACGCGTCCATTTTAAACACATCGAACACGTCAGAGGGATCCCTTTCATGGGGATTTGTAAGTAGAAGTGAAGGGTTCCTGAGGAAAGCGTACCTTTAGAAATAACCCTAGAGACATCTCTATACAATGCTAAATATTCATGTGCTGCAGGGAAAAGTAAGCCTGGGTAATGGAGTGACGCATTGCTGAGCACACGAAATAGTACATCATTTGGAAGGAGGAGAGGGGAAACCTGCGTTTGGGACAGCTGCTGAAGGCCAAGCTTGAGATTCAGAGTATCATGATTTAGGTCACTAAGTGCCAACTGAATGAGAAGGATAGTCTCCAAAATACGCATTTCCCCTTCAATTTGCAAGGTTTTTAGTGAGAACTCACGGATAATAGCTGAGGCCAAAGCCGAGGAGTACTCTAGACGGGAGATGGCAGAATGAATACGACGGAGGTCCCCAACTGTGGCGTTGAGGACTTCCTGATGGAGGTTGTTGACGTCTCTCTGTGGACAGAGTGTAGAGCTGGGAGAGCTTCCGTGTATCACATCTATTTGGGCCTGAGTAGCCGTACCGAAAAGGAGGTTTGCTACCGAGCCAAGGAAATCCACCCCTCGCTTCTGGCGAGTCCGAAACGGGCTTCCATCTCTACCACTCATAGCCGACAGAAAGCTGTTAAGATCTTTGAATAACTTCTCAAACTCAATGTGAAAAGAGTCTAGAGTGCGCCTGAGTAGACCAACAGTAGGGAACGATTGATTCATATGTTCAATCGACCATGAAACTTCCGCTGTTAGATTTGCCACGTTGATGAGAGGACGTTGGATGTCGTCCGTCGTGATGACGACGGGGACAACATAGTACCGTCCTGTCAACAGCATCTTAAAGACTGGGGAGAAGACGAGGCCGGGACGAATGGGTTGCTCCCGGGAGGGATCAAGGGAAGACAAGGAGAGGGCAACACCCAGGATCTGTAATTATAGGGGGCATCAGTTCGTTGGTCGTTGGCGATACTCAAGAGGGCGTTCCATCACATTGGGGAGAGAAGGGGGTACCGTATTGGATCGTAATGAGCGACTGACACAGGGCTCTGAAGGAGCTGAGGGAACCAATGAGGTGACCTCTGAAGCATCTGAGGAGACAGGAGCCGGTGAGGAGAGCTCGGAAGGAGCTGGAAAGGACAATGGCAGCGGCTCCTCGGGGGAATAAGTCATGGGGAGTGGGTCCACTTCTACTACTTGATCAGGGAGAGGGTATGCACGCCTGACATTAGGAGAGTCATGGAAGCCAAGAGAGTCCTCGTGAACGACCTGAACATTATTTGTGTGAACTGTCTTGATCTTACCACCTCTAACATGACGCAGTCGTAAGACTACAGGGCTTATTTTTTCTAGCACCCTAAAAGGTCCATTGAACAAGGGCTGGAGCTTCTTTGGTTCGCCCTTTGTACATACATGCCTTAAGTAGACCCGATCTCCTACTACCACCTGTTTGGGTTTGGATTTCCTAAACATTCTTTCTGACTCCTGCCATCCTATATCTATATTGGTCTGACATAGTTTATAGGTTGCTGCGCGACACTAGAAGTAAATGCTTTATAGCTGTCAACATCATAACAAGGTTGGAGTTTATTCTCAAGCACTTCAAAAGGAACATTTGGGTCCCGAGAGAAAAGCAAGAAAAATGGTGAATCTTTCAGAACACGGTGGTAGGCAGTGTTGTAGGCGTGTGTTGCAACCGGAAGCATTTGGTCCCAGATACCGCGATTGTCCTCGCACAAAGTTCTCAAGATATTTATTAAGGTGCCATTAGGCCTTTCTATCACACCGTTTGCAGACGGGTGATAAGGAGTTGTCCTTAGATGATCAATCTGTAACAACTGAGTCAACTCTCGTAAGAGAGTGTTGACGAACTCCTTTCCTTGATCCGTGACTAGAATCGGCGGGATGCTGTGTACACAGACTACGTTCTTGTAGAACGCAGCTGCCACTTCCTTGGCTGCCTTCGTACGAAGTGCTCATGCTACCAAGAAGCGTGACAGGACGTCTATCACTGTCAGTACATACCTATAGCCTTCGTCTGAAACAGACAAAGGTCCGACAATATCCATATGGACTCTGTCAAACGGTTGGCCAACCTCTGGATACCTCATAAGTGGAGCTGGCGGGGATCCTCTTCTAAACCGACAACAGACAGGACAAGATCTGACATATTGCTCCACGTCCGCCTTCATTCCCGGCCAGTACGCAAACTTGCGACAGCGTGCCAACGTAACCTTAGTGCCTCCATGCCCTGCAGGTAGCATGGAATGCGCCAAAGCTAACGCGTTAGGAATGTAGCTTGGTGGAACGATAACCAGTCTTTTCTGCTTGTTGTATTCATCGCAAACATCGCGGTAGAGAATGCCGTTCTCTACACACACTTCACTAAGAGGCAGTTTTTTGAAGTGCCTCTTAGCTGCATTTAACGTTACATTGCTCCTCTCTGCAACCTTTCTCTCATCTCTCTCATGTACGTTACCACCGGTGGTTTGTTCAAAAGCATGCTTCAATTCTCTCAGTTCAGGATCGCGATCCTGGTGCTCCATGAGTCCAGCAAGACTCCAATGGAGAAACTTATCCTGTTTGTCATGTCCCTCCGGAGAGGCGACACACATGTCCTGTCCACCCGTAAGGGTGACAGACATAATTCGAGCATCCAATTCGCCTTCTATCACGTCACTCTCCTGATTCCTAATCCTTGACAAAAAATCTGCTACCATGTTGCTGGAGCCTGGGAGATAATCAATACTAAAGTCAAATTCTCCTAGAAGTGTCTGCCAGCGTGCAATCCTGCTGCTAGGTACTGTGCTTTTTAACAGCCAAGTCAGTGGTCTATGGTCCGACAGGATGTGTATCCTATAACCCAAGATAAGGGGTCGGTTAGTACTGAGGCCATAGATGACTGCTAAAGCTTCTCGCTCTACCGCTGAGTAGTTACGTTCTGCTCCATTCAGGGTTCTACTAAAATATGCTATGGGACGTAAACTACCATTTTCATCCTTTTGTTGCAACACACCACCTATTGCCTTATCTGACGCATCTGTGGTGAGATTGAAGGGCTTCCGGAAATCCGGAAAGGCTCAAACAATTTCATTCGTTATACTGTTCTTTTGTGTGCTAATTGCATTCAATGACTCTTCATTCCACTCCAGATTTGTCTTATCATTCTTGGTTACTTTCCTCCTTTGAGTAAATTATTAAGTGGGGATGCTAGCTTGGCAAAGTCTTTAATGAATGTCCTATAAAGATTAACCAATCCCAGGAAACCTTGAAGTTCTTTGACTGTTTTCGGAGGAGTGAGTTGTTGCACCGCCTGTACCTTTGAGGGCTGAGGCTTCAAGCCAGAAGCACTAACAATGTGACCCAGATAATCTACTTGCTCTTTGAAAAAGGAACACTTATCTAGTCTTAAGGACAGGTGAGCCTTCTGCAGTCTGTCCAAGACGGCATGGAGGTTCTTAGGTGATGGTCCATGTCTTTCCCTTGTACTATCAAATCATCAAGGTATACATGTACAATTCTTCCTGTCAGACCTATGAGAACTTGATTCATGATCCGTTGATAGGCTGCAGGTGCTGTTTTTAATCCAAAGGGGACTGTAGTGAATTCATAGAGGCCATAAGGTGTCGTGAAGGCTGTCAAGTGTTTAGATTCCTCTGCCAATGGGACTTGGTGATAGCCCTGGCGCAAATCAAGGGAGGTGAATACTTTACTTTCCCCTAACTGTTGCAAAATGAGGTTAATGTTAGGGAGTGGATGTTTGTCATCAATCAATTCATCGTTCAGAGCGCGGAAGTCGAGACAAAGTCTGACTCCACCATCCGTTTTAGCAACAGGGACTAGAGGTGCGCTGTAGGTAGACGCACTAGTGCGAATAATACCCTGGGCCTCAAGGTCCTTGAGCTGAATCTCTATTTCTTTATGATATTTTACTGCTATTGGGTATGGCTTTTATATATAGGCTTGTCATTTTTAGCCTTAAAGTGTGAACATAATAGGGGTAATAGTGAGTGGCTCGTTTTTAGAGCAAACACATCAGGATACTTGCGGGTTAAGCCCTTCAGACAGCAATTTTCCCTTTGTGAGGGTATAAATAGCTCGTCTATCAGCTTATCGAGTACCATCTGCTTACTTGACTGGGTGACAGGCGGCTTTGTAGCTGTTTTTGTGACAGCCGCTACACATTCATTAGTCGATGATTGATAGTATTCTGAGTGACAAGAATAAATGTGTCCCATCACTTCACCTGTTGGCATCTCAATAGTTTCTTCAGTTGGGTTAGCATAGGGAATGATGAATTTACCTTTGGTTTGTTTGACGTTAGGAGTTAAGGTAACTAACCCGGGAAATAAAAATGAAGAAGGGATATCATTGGACCTTGGGAGAAATAAGGCTTGCTGGGCTCTGCCAATCTCTGCCTCCAGAGTGACCTACCCTGCCGTGCCTGGGAGCAAGGACGCCACGTTAATAGCGTATGCTTTCACTGGTACTTCCTCCATCTCGTCTAAAGTAGGTTTATGATCTTCTGGGTACGGGCTCATATCGTCCGCAGCCAGGGAATGTACTTCCACTGGGTAGGCCCCCACCATTACACTAAACTGCCCAGGTGTGTCCAGCGGTGCAGCTACCACATTTTGTCTCCACATAAATTCTAGGCCCAACAAAACTGCTGTTGGTAACACTATACCTTGTGATATTACTACAAACTTTTCTTTAATTTCTCCGTGCCCAAAGTCTACTACTACTTCGGCTATTCCTTTATTAGGGATTGAGTCCGATCTACCCTTGTATGGAGAGAGGTTCTGTAACTATCATCTTCCCGCCTACCTTCCTAAATAAATCTTCTTCTATTAGGGACGCTCCTGCTCCTGTGTCTAGCATTGCGTAAACCATCTCCTTTGATGCATTAGCGCCTACGCACAATCTCAACGTGAGGGCGTTGGTAGGGCCGTGGACTGCCGCAGCTACTCTGGGGTCGTTTTTTTTTTGTTCTTCTCGTGGTCAGGGTTAACCCAGGAGCTACGGGGTGAGGGACCGGCCGTGTACTCCGGGCGCCAGGCAGCGCAGGCGAGACAGGCTGACGCCTGTTTCGAGTGGGCTGGTACTGAGGGTACCGAGAGCCGTTGGTGGGTGGTAGGCACCCCTATACTGCCTTCCATATGTGCAATCGCGAGCCATGTGTCCTACATACCCACAAGCATAACATGTAGGTGGCGTGGGCGCGTTCCCATATGGGCGTGTAGGTGGCGCGGCGTGCCGTCCTCCCCTTGGGGGTATCGGGTAACGTGACTGGCCTGGAGGGCGTGGAGGACGGGCTTGTGAGACATGTTTGGGTCCGGATGCCTGGGTGGAACAGACGTTCAGCACTTTTATTTCTTTGGCGATATCGGCATCGGATAGCTTCGACTCTGGATAAGCTTTAATATACTCATACCCTTTCTTTAATACCTTCTGTGGGTCCCACTTTTCTTCCTCCGTTAGGATGAGTAAGAGGGCCGGAGGTAAAGCCTCTCTGAGCAGTAAAGCGGTTATCTCATTTAGCAAACTGGCATTGTCAGGCTTGAGAGCGATCAACTCGTCTCTCAATGTCTCCAGGCGGATGAGGAAGGTGCGGATGTTTTCTCCTGTCCGCCGTTTTGCCTCTCCCAATTCTTTCTGGAGGACCGAAAAGGTCCTTACTGTGGGAAACACACGTAGGAAGTCTTCCTTTACTTTTTCCCAATCCTGTCCACATCTAGTGATACAACCGAGGAGATGATCGCGCTGCTCCCAGGGCATATTGTTTGGCTAACTCAATCTTTCCGGTAGTGTCCCAATTTGCCTGTGTCCGGCTTTCAATATCCTCTATCCATTTCTTTGCTAGCTTATGGCATGGGAGGTTTGGTGCTTTGCTACTTTTTTCTTCTCCACAAAAATATAAGAGTCCCTGCACTCTACTAAAATCATTCAAGGTATGACGGCTAAGTAGCGTGACAAGATCATCATGGGCAAGGGTGATCGATTTTCCATCTTCTTTTTTGGGGGGAGGGTTCTTGCCTTCGTCTGGCATTTTTTAACTCTAAAGTCTTATTCCCGTAATTCCAAGAATAACTGTCTTCTCCCTCGCTTTCGGATGTGGACATACACCAGTACAATACCAATATAAACCAATATAAATCGCAAGTTTCACCACAAGTTTCACCACATGTTTCACCACATGTTTCACCACATGTTTCACCACCCCACACCTGACACCAATGTTGTAACCCGTTTGCCGGGTCACACAGGGGAGACGACACACTGTTTGTACTAGTGACACTTGACTTAAAATTCTGGTACTTTAGGAGTATTTAAAGGAGTTCATAAATGGGGTGATGAAACGGTGTCGCCTTTCTTATATGTATTTTATTCTACCTTAATACTACTTAATATTACAGAGGGTAAAAATATTGTTTAAACCAGCGACTGGCTTACTAGACTCAATGAGTTTTCAGGTTTTCTTTCACTATTGGTTACTGACGTTAACACTGGTATAATATTGAGTAAAAACTCACACAATAAAGTATCATAGAAATATAATCCTAAGTAAAACTAAGATAATAGAACACAATAGATATGTTAGATACGCTTTCCTCTATGGTAATTCTTCACTCCATACTCACAGTAGCAACGATGAATGTTCTACCCATGTTGTCTAGGGAAGGACAACTGAGTGTCCAGCCACGAACAGAGTGCTGGTTAATCTGAGGTCAAGCCTGGAGAAAATGCTTCTTATATAGGCAGATATCGCGAGGGTAATACGTCAGGCGTGTGAGTCATACATCAAACTCACACCGAGCTCATACAATAATCTACCTAACCGACATGCTTAATTCACGCGGTGACGCAGCTTTGTTTTCATAACATTTTGTTCCGCGGCTGATCCTGTTTTTGCCGCGGTGATTGTGTTTTGGCTTAGAGAGATAAGCGGGTGCGTTAATGGGCAATTACAATTGTGTATAGGTTGGTAAATGAACAGTGGGGACAATCATGTGTTGGAGTCCGTGTTGTGTTTTAGCGGTCGATACCGCTGTTGTCATCGGACAATATTGCCGGTGAAGATGATGATGACACGAGTGGTGTCGCAGCCCTCGGGGCACCACATAAAGAAGCGATGGTTCACCATCACTTCTAAGTCAAGGATGAAGCTGAAGAACTTTCGAGATCATCGGAATGGAACTGGTAAGTAAGTTTTCATATATTAGCTTTAACTGATAAACACCCATTACACATTTTTTGTCTCATTCTGAGCACTTTGAATATCATATATATTTATATATATATATAGATATATATATATATATATATATATATATATATATATATATATATATATATATATATATATATATATATATATATATTAGAGATTCATGTTAGTAAAAAGCGAGTATGTATGGGTAGGACACAAAGTAATGGGTTTAAACTGGATAAATTCAGACTCAACAGGGACATAGGCAAAAATTGGTTTACCAACAAGGTTGTGGATGAGTGGAATAGGCTTAGCAGTCATGTGGTGAGTGCCAATACAATTGTCACATTCAAAAATAGATTACATAAATTCATGGACAGCGATACTAGGTGGGGTTAGATACACGGGAGCTTAGGGTCAAAGGAGCTGCCTTGTTTAGGCCTACCGGCCTCTTGCAGACTCCAACGTTCATATGTTCATTACCTACCTTATGAAACATCACTAGCTCTTCATAAATCTTTTCTTCAAATGTTCAACAATCATGGAAATGCTTTCAAAATCCAATTCAAGGACTATTTATTATTGAAAATAGGGGATAATATTGACGAAAGAGTAGCATCCTTTAGCGGTGGCCGCGGCGACGGTGCAGCTGCAAAATATCTCGCAGAGGGTTTAGGGTGGGAGAGCATATTTAAACTTCTCCAACCGAACTTTACGACCTGCTAACGGGGGGGGCATCACCCCCCTCGACGCCCCCTTCTAACCAGGGGGGGCTGCACCACCCCATGGACCCCCCCCCCCCCATCTATGTCTTATTTCTGCGAGGAGGTATTTATCACAACACCAGCTGCTATATGTCTTATTTCTGCAAGGAGGTATTTCTCACAACACCAGCTGCACTCGCCGCGGCCGCCGCCATAGGGGCTACTTTCGTGAAAATATATATATATATATATATATATATATATATATATATATATATATATATATATATATATATATATATATATATATATATATATATACATACATATACAAACATGGATATTTATAGAAGTATGTTGCAATACCCATACTTGTTGCCATCAACAGACAACTGCTTGATGGAAATCAATCACATTGAAATAGTTTTGTATTGAAAGAAACAGGATGCTATTTGCCATAAATTTTCGTTTAGTTTATATATATGGGTAAACCAGTTTAAGTTTGTAATGAATATTATGTAGAGTCCATTCTTACCCTTATTACTCGTACTTTCTTTCATCAGAGATGCCTGTAAGATAAAGTATGAAAGAGGAAGAAATGCTCCTTTCTGACACACACAACCTTGAATAGTGGTGGGAGTGCAGCAGCTATTTTTTTTTTATATAATTTTGTTTTACAACAAAGAGTTGGCTCAAGGGCAACAAAAAGTGTAGAAAAAAAGCCCACTAATTGCCGCTCTCACAACAGAAGATACTATAGATTAGCCAAAAGAGAGGTCAATTTCGGGTGGAGAGGTGTCTTGATACACTCGTTGAGAGAGGTCAAGTTACAGGCAGGAGACAAAAACAAGTTTTATAACATCTCAGTAAAGTACCTGTCATAATCCACTTTAGCATTACATTCTGAGAAGACACTAATGTAGTGCTTTAGTAGAAGGGGAAAAAAGCAAAAAATACATTAATTTTTTTTTTTTCCCAGGTGGCAACCCTCCACCCTCCCTTGACCCCATTGATGAACTTGTCGGGGACGTTTTGGGGCAAGACAGCAAGGTCATCACGGGATTTGAGGAGATTGATGACCTTGGACATCAAAGGACTGTCGACATGTATGTATCTATTTGTTTAATTTGTGAAGTACACTCTTTAGTTCTATTCTTCTCATTTTTAAATATAGTCAGTTCTGCTTAGCAAAAGTAATAAAAGCTTGTCATTTGCTTCAACCAGTATGTTACAAAACACTAGAAACATAACTCATCACTTGGAAAGAACATATGAGAGAGATATCTTTACTGTTGGAATAGTTTGTTTAATTAAAGGCTTTAGTTCAAGTTAACTATACCTGCAGGTAACGTCAAAGCTACAGCAACTTCTGTCAATTGATGCAATCCTACCTTGGTTCATAGTACTTCTCAATTAAGGTGTATTCAATGAGTTATTGGCCTACCTCAGAATGAGGAAAAATAGAGCAAAGGTTCACTCCACTTACTTTTTTATGTTTTAACGTAACCGCCTTTGAGTGTGATGCACTTCTCCAATCTCGTCTTCAATTTTGAAATTCCGTCCCTGAAGAATGGTGGGTGAATCACTTATGAAAAGTCACCTTGTAACTCAATGGAAAATGCTGAAAGGATGCCAGCCCATGCATTACTTGTTGGAACCTATACCAACATGTTACAGCATTGGCGGGCTCCTGTCTCCACTCCTTCTTTGTTAGGCCGAGAACTCATTGAATCCTCCTCTTAATATCAATCCCCTCAAAGATATGCAACTCTTCTAGACCTTATTGATTGTCGTTAATTTAGTATGAGTATGCCTTCCATTTCCATAACACTATGCCATATTTACTCCCTAGTATATGAAAGGAAAAAGATACCCTATGGCAGATCTGCGTTAGTTTATAACTGCTCATTTGTACACCCATTTCATGACTTTATACATTACTTGCAGTGAAGACGCAGCAGAGCCAGCGAGCCAGCTCATTGTAGGTCAGGGAGGTGCTGAGGCACCAACAGTAATAATTGTGCCTGAGCCCACCCTGCAGCCACAAACTGAGGGGGGTGCCTGGGGGAAGGTGCCAGCTGAGGATGATGCAGCAGCTGCTCAAGCAAAGGTGGCAGCTGCTGAGGAGGAGGCTGTAGCTTCAAGAGCTACAGCAGCAGCTGCACAGGCTGGGGAGGAGGCTGCACGGGCCATGAAGGCAGCTGCAGAGGAGGTGGCGGCTTGTGCTCGGGCCTTCACAGGAGCTGCAAGGGCGCAGGAGGCAGCTGCAAGGGCGCAGGAGGCAGCTGAAAGGGCACGGGAGGCAGCTGCCAAAGAAAAAGCGGAAGCCATGCGTCTTAAACAAATTTTGCTCAAGTTACAAATTGAAAAGGAAAGGAAAAACAAATAATATACCTAATAAAAGTAGAAAAGGATGCACATAGCTCTATGATTGTGAAACCTTAGTTGTACTAATTTAATTATGCTTATGCAGGAATGATACAGTGTACAAATGCACTGGAAAAAAGAGATTAAAATGAATATGTAAAAAAAAAATGCAAAAAGAACACTAATGGAGAATAAAAAGGCAATGTGTGAAGAGCTAGGAGGGAAGGTGAGAAATGACTTTCAGAATAATAGGGAGATGTTCTTGAAGGAAGTGAAGGGAGCTTGAGAAAAGAATGAAAAGGTGTGTATGAACTATGAATGTAAAGGGTGTGAATAGGAATGTAATTGTAAGTGTGGAAGGTATAAGAAGATTGAAGGAGTACTATGAGTGTTTTTAGAGTATTGACAACAAAGAGGGGACTGTTAATTTGCAAATGTTTACAAAAGGAATATGGGTTATAATTGATTGATAGATTGATTACTTTATTAATGCAAGTGGAACAGTACCTTGGCATGTACTTGTCCAGTCGTGCTGAGGAACGGGTTTCAGTCTTCATTGCTAGAACGAAAAACAAATTAACTAGTAGGTAGTTTCATAATAATAATGATACAGAATAATGCAGATTCTTAAGAAATGAGTGTTTCCCAGATTCAATTCGAAAAACATATATATATAAAATATCCAACTTACTGGAAATGCAAGTTGCAGAATTCATCTCGATACAGGCGACCTTCATTCCGCTGACCAGCTGGAAGTGGCGGCACAACTTGCACACCTTCAGGTTGTGCCATGGCAAGATCCACTTCTTCAGCGTTAGGTTGAGCCGCATCGAGAGGAATGGGAATATTCCTGTCCTTGCAGATGTTGTGGAGCATGCCGCATACATGTATCAGCTTGCACACCTTCACCGGGGGAGTTACTCGGACCTCGCTGTGTAGGACATGAAAGCGGCGCTTGAGCTGTCCTATTCCCCGTTCCACAACACTCCGTGTCCGTTTGTGGGCCCTAAAAGAAAATACAAATGATAATGGCAGTCAAAATTAAGTACTTATGTTCCATTAACTGTGGGTAAATTCACTACTTGCCATACCTAGCTTGACTAAATTTGACTTTGCTTGACTAAATTAATTTTGACTGTCCTTGACAATTTTTTTTCAGTTTAACCCGGTAGCAGCGGGGATCATGTTTCTTAACCCGAGAACGTCGACAGATCCTTTTTAGGGCTTTGACGAGTCGTGGCTGTGGTTATGAGAGGAGTACTTTGATGTACATTCCATGCCCTTTTTTTAGTCTCAAAATGCAGAGTAATTTTGTCATTTCTCGGGCACTTCTCGGCTTTCCCATAGCCGAAGCCCACGGGTTAATGGTCCCTCCAGGCGATAAAAATGAGAAAAAATCACCCCTCACACAAACCATTTCTTAATATATATCAAAGCATTTGTGATCAGATTATGTATCATCTATTTTGAGGGGGTTTATATCATGGCACAAATTTGGCCTGTCGCTGGTACACGGTAAAGCCACAAATTTGGCCCGTCGCTGTTACCGGGTTAATTACATTTTTTAAATTGAAATCTATTTTTTTTAAATTTGAGTCAACTTTTGCAATTTGAAAGTCAAGTGTTTTAATTTAAAAGTCAACTTTTTAAATTTGAAGGTCAACTTTTTTACTAGGAAAATCAACTCTTTAAAATTCTGACAATTTTTTTTCATTTAAAGATCTTTTTCTTTAAATTTGAAGGTGCAAAGGTGTATTATTTTCTTTAAATCTGATGTACTTATTATTAACGTCATTAATTATTATTTAAGCTGATATAATATGTGTATTTTTTGTTGCCAGTTAATCTAGGTTAGGTTGAGTTTTTTCCTGATTTATTTGCTATTTTCATTTTTTATTATTATTCTAAAATGAACCTAAATAATTAAGTTTTTTTCGATCAGTCGAAACTTAGCCTAACCTATTATCCGAACTCTCTATATAATAGGTAAATGTTGTGATTGGCTCAGTTTGCTAATTACACCTGGTAGTGCGTGGCATGTCAACTCTACAAAATTTTTAGCGGATCTCACGTTCAACATGTTTATTGTAAGAAACTATACTGATACCCCAAAGAAAAATAAAGACAATCTACTCACCTATTATAGCGTGACTGAGGTCCAGGCAGAGGTCGCAGGTAAGGTGTCAGGAGCCATGGCTTGCTGGGATAGCCACTGTCTCCCAACAAGTGACTACCTGGTGGCACATGCCCTCTCTGGAACAATTCTGCCACTCCACAGCCATTCAAAATACGTGCATCATGCACTGAGCCAGGCCACTTCGCTAGGATATCCAGTATTCGATAGTTGGCATCGAATATGACCTGCACATTAATACTGTGCTATCCCTTGCGGTTGACAAACACGTCTTCCTCCTCCTTTGGTGCCACAATCCTTACGTGTGTCCCATCAACGACACCAATAACCCCGGGAAAATTTGCAATGGTGAGGAAGTCTGCCTTGTTCGCCTCAGTAACGTCTTGGGTGGTGGGGAAGCTGATGAACTGCTTGAGAATATTGACGTTTGCAAGGGCGTCAATGGTCTGGGTGATGGCTCTGCTGATGCTGGGCTGTGATGGGCCGAGGTCGTCGCTGCTACACATTTGCATTTTTCCCGTGGCAAGATACCGCAGTGTGATGATCACCTTCATCTCCGGGGTGAGTGGGTTTCTCCTCTTGGTGTCACTTGACAAGGCTTCCCTCACAAGATCAGTGACGTACAAAATACCTTCCTTGTCAAGTCTGTATCTCCTGATAAGCTCAGCATCGCTGAGCTCGTTCAGTACGTCTCTTCTTCGAAAAGGCTGGGGAGCGTGTTGACGTGGGGCTGCCATGTTGACTCGCTTCTGACGGTCATAAGCAGAGTTATGACAGGGTGAACCCGACCTTAGCGTCCCGCGCAATTTTATGGTCGTCCATAAGAGTTTATGGTCGACCATAAGAGTTTCTGACGGAGTTATGTCAGAAATGCGCCATTTTGTTCCGCTATGACCGTCAGAAGAAGTTATGACGGTATGTAGAATACGGGCCCAGGTGCTGGCGCGTTACCCACGCCGTTTACCCGCCACGTGATTCATGACCGAGGGCCTTGTCCAGCGCTAGAGGGGTAAAGTTTACCCGCCACACATCAATTTGTATGTCATATGAAGGGCCAGTGTCTCCCTGACTTGTCCGTTACTCCAGCCGTTTACCCGTCACTCGAGCAGTCGGTGACTGCCTCGGCCAGCGCTCAGGAGGCAAAGCGAACCATTAAGGGCGAGCGACCTACCCCCGCGATTACCCGCTGGCCTCGGCCAGCGCTCGCGAGGCCTGAGTCCGTTACTCCCGCCGTTTACCCGTCACTCGAGCAGTCAGTGACTGCCTCGGCCAGCGTTCAAGAGGCAAAGCGAACCATTAAGGGCGAACGACCTACCCCCGCCGATTACCCGCTGGTCTCGGCCAGCGCTCGCGAGGCCTGAGTCCGTTACTCCCGCCGTTTACCCGTCAGTGACTGCCTCGGCCAAAGCTCAAGAGCCAAAGCGAACCTTTATTAAGGGAGAGCGACCTACCTCCGCTGATTACCCGCTTACCTCGTCCAGCACTCACGAGGCAAAACGAACCATTATTAAGTGCGAGCGAGCTACCCTCGCTGATTACCCACTTGCCTCGTCCAGCGCTCGTGAGGCAAAACGAGCCATCAGGTGCTGCCGCGTTACCCCCGCCGTTTACCCGCCACACGATTCATGACTGAGGGCCTTGTCCAGCGCTCAAGACGCAAAGTGTATTCGCCACACCCACACACCAAATGAAGGGCCAGTGTCTCCTTGACTTGTCCGTTACTTCAGCCGTTTACCCGTCACTCGAGCAGTCGGTGATTGCCTCGGCCAGCGCTCAAGAGGCAAAGCGGGTGCTCGGTGTGCACGGTGGTCCGTCTCCTTCGCGGGAGGCGCTTGTACGCAGGGGGGCGCAGGCCCGGGACTTGCCATTCGACGCCGTCGTGCAAATCCGTTGTTGCCCTCGCCGGCGTTGCTTGGGCTCTCGGTTGGCTCGCCGCGCGTCAGGCGGGCTTCGGGTGGGGGTTTCGACTCTCATCCGGGTTCGTCCCGCGCGGTTTTGCCTTCCGATCCCGCTCTGTCCGGAGTGGCCTAGCACGCGTGCTGTCGGCAAGTACCATGAGCAGACATGTTGGGACCCGAAAGATGGTGAACTATGCCTGGCCAGGATGAAGCCAGAGGAAACTCTGGTGGAGGTCCGTAGCAATTATGACGTGCAAATCGATTGTCAGAGCTTGGTATAGGGGCGAAAGACTAATCGAACCATCTAGTAGCTGATTCCCTCCGAAGTTTCCCTCAGGATAGCTGGTACTCGCGGAAACGGAGGAGTTTCATCCGGTAAAGCGCATGATTAGAGGTCTTGGGGACGAAAAGTCTTCAGCCTATTCTCAAACTTTAAATGGGTGAGATGCCGAGCTTGCTTGAACGCTGAAGCTTCGGCGACTAATTCGAGTATCTAGTGGGCCAATTTTGGTTAGCAGAACTGGCGCTGTGGGATGAACCACACGTCGAGTTAAGGGGCCTAAACGAATGCTTATCTAGACCTCATCGAAAGGCGTTGGTTGCTATAGACAGCAGGACGGTGGCCATGGAAGTTGGAATCCGCTAAGGAGGGTGTAACAAATCACCTGCCGAAGCAACTAGCCCTTAAAATGGTATGGCGCTCAAGCATTCCCCCGATACTCGACCGCCGGTGGCACTGAAGGCCAAGCTCCCCTCTTCACCGGGGGGAGCCCAGGTCTCCAAGCCCCGGCGAGTAGGAGGGTCGCAGGGGTGAGCGCTGAAGGGATCCGGCGCGAGCCGGCCTGGAGCCGCCCCTGGTGCAGATCTTGGTGGTAGTAGCAAATAGTCGAGAGAGACTTCCCTTGAAGGCCGATGTGGAGAAGGGTTCCATGTTGGACATGGGTTAGTCGCTCCTAAGCCCAAGGCTAAAGCCTTATCCCACGCTAGAGGCAACGGCTAAGCGAGTTGTCGTCACTGCCGTGGCGGCTCATCCGTGAGAGATTCTTCTCAGTTGCCGATGGGAATTCGTGGCGAAAGGGAATACGGTACGTATTCCGTAACCAGGCAGGGATGCCAACCGGGGCTAGGTTCCTTCTTGGGCCGGCCCTTGGTGCAGGAACCCGGTAACGGGAACCAACTCGCGTCCATCGGCGGTGGTCCGGGAAGAGTTTTTCTGTTTAAGGCGCCGTGACCCTAGAAGCCACTCGCAGAGCGAAAGGGTGTTGGTAACACGGTCTGCCGTAGAGCGCCGGTTCTTGCGGCGTCCTGAGAACCACTGCCGGTCCGTGAAACATGCGAGTCAGGTAACTGCTTGGGGCGAAGCGCGGGGGTCTGATGCTTCTGACCGCTGCCGGGCGTCGTTCTGCGGCGTCACGGCGCGGCGGACGTACGCACGCGGCCTCCGCGATGCACCCAAGATTCGTGCCTGTGCTTACCCATATCCGCTGACGGTCTCCAAGGTAAGATGCCTCTGGTCGAGATACTCCTGACGGTAAGGGAAGTAGGCAAATTAGCTCCGTCACTTCGGGATAAAGATTGGCTCTGAGGATCGTGGCAGTCGGGCCTGTGCGGGAAGCGGGCCTGGGTTCGGGCGCTGGACTGGGCTCAGAGGCTCTGAGCTGCGCGCGGTGATGGGTGATGCCGTCTACCCTGCGGCGCCAAAGTCTCCGGTGTCCGCCCATCCGCAGAGTCTCACCTTCCCCGGTGGCGGCGACCCATTCCAAATGCGGCCGCGCGGCGCGCTGGCCGTGGTCGATCATATCGCCGGTGAGTCGGTGCGTGTGTTCCCGGTTCGCCCAGGCGGCCGGCGGGCAATTACCGCGTAGTTTGGGCCCTCAAAGCCCCGGCGTGGCACCTTCCTTTCGCTCCCGGTCCCCTTCCGCCGTCCGCCCTAAAGCCGGCGCGGCGGGGCAGCGCGCGTTGGGGATCCACCGCAGTGTTCACGCAGCGCCGGTCTCGCAGGCGGGACACGCTCATGCGAGGTGGGGCCAACGGCCCGGTGTGCGGCGGCTCGCATTTCGCGGTGGCGGCTCTAGCCCTCTCGCCACTCGTGCCGAGAGCTCGGACCGGCGTGTCTCCGGCCCTTCCGTGGAACGCGCTAGGCTGCGTGGGCGCGGGGGCTCCGGCTCTCTCTATCGCCGGCTTTCGGCCGGTTAGGTAGCAGCAGCAGTCGTCCCTCGCTCCAAACCCACTTCGGCTGGCGCCCAGCGATCAACTCAGAACTGGCACGGACCAGGGGAATCCGACTGTCTAATTAAAACAAAGCATTGCGATGGTCAGAGATAGATGTTGACGCAATGTGATTTCTGCCCAGTGCTCTGAATGTCAAAGTGAAGAGATTCAACCAAGCGCGGGTAAACGGCGGGAGTAACTATGACTCTGAAGCGTTAGCCGAAGAGTGCAACAGGTCGAACCCAGGAGGCCTGGGCTAGACTAGAACCATAGTTACTTTTGGTAGGTGGCCTCCACGTGGTTCCCGCTGGATGCGCAGGGTTGGGGTCTACCCGCCACCCCTCTAATCCCTGCGTAACCAAACACCTACCTCCCAGCGGCAGCTTTTTGAAAACTTTCTTATTTTCGCCAATCCAAACCCAGGATGGCGGAAGCTGCCGCCGGTCGGGGTGAAGACCGCTCCCCTACCTGTCCAGAGTGTGGCTCGACCTTCGCCTCATTCCCGGGGCGAAGGTTACACCAACGGAGAGCACACCCAGAGACATTTCACGCGGCGCTTTTACAGGAGACAGTGACCCGGCCGAGAGCCAGGTGGGACCCAGAAGAAATCAGCCTGATGGCTACTTACGAAAGGGACTACTCTGAGCTCTCGGTTGGCGAACTGTGCGCTAACATCCGAGCGCAGGTTCTCCCCCACCGTACCCTAGACTCTATTACGAGTCACCGGAAAATCCGGGAGTATAAGGACTTTCTGCGATCACTGCGCAGGAGCCCGCGACGGCCCCGCCCACTGAGGGCCGTCGTTGGTGGACCCCCCGTGAGGGCCCGAAGAGGGGGGGTAAGATTAGAAGAGCGACCCGATGTTGTTGCCGTCCCGGAAGCGGTGGAAACATCGGTAGCTGAACACCCTGCGCTCAGCCGCGGTGGGGAGGGCGAAGAGGCTGAGCCTGCGGAGGACGACAGGGACCTCGTCAGGGCCCTGGAAGAATCCGTCAGGACGGCCTCGGAGCACCTCTCCATAAATATACCTAGACATTTGGCAGATATTCAGGCACAGTTCGATGCCTGAGTCCCTCCTCGCCCCCCACGTGGTGCACCCCAAGACCGGTGCACCACGGTAACCTCACACCATCGAGTTTAAGGAGGAAAATATTTGCAGCCTTACAGGCCCAGTACAGGAGGGACAGAGGCCGGGTGCTGAAGAAAGTTATAAGTGGGGATGATCTCAGCACCCCAGCTCTCCAGAGGGTTCTCACACCTTCTGGAAGGAGCTGTTTAGTCGGCCGAGTCCGGAGGACCGCCGAACCCCGGATCCCGTTAGACGGGTCAGTCCATCTGTGATGGGCGCCGTCTCGGAGGAGGAGGTTGAGGCGGCACTGAAGGCCACCCCGAAAGCATCGGCACCGGGCCCCGATGGTCGTCTCATTAGCGACCTGGTGGGCCTAGGGACTGCCAAGCTTGCCTGTGTGGTCAACGGGTGCCTCTGGCTCGGGCCCTGCCCCCCGACTGGGTGAAGGGCTGAACCATCTTGCTGCCCAAAGTGCCAACTCCATCGGCACCAGGGGATCTTCGGCCCATTACCATCACTCCCCTAATAACAAGGCTGTGTAACCGGATCTTAGCAAGACGGCTAGACCGGGATACGCCTCTGCCCGCGCAGCAGAAGGGCTTTAAAAGGGAAGAAGGCTGCGCCGCCAACATTGCTGTCCTAAGATCGGTCATCAAGGCGGCGCAGCAGAAACCCTCTAACCTGTATGTTGCGTGGGTAGATTTCAAAAAGGCGTTCGACTCGGTGGGCCTCCCTGCTAGCAGCGTGCAGGAGATGGGGCTTTCCATCTAGGCTCACTGAGTACATCTGCCAAATGTATACAAACGCTGCCACCGATATTGACGGAGGCGTCCCCACGAACATCCAGAGGGGCGTCCTCCAGGGGGATCCCCTCTCCCCCTACCTCTTTAATATAAACCTGGACTGGGCCCTGGCTGCTCTCCCCAACAACATCGGGGTGAAGGCATGTGGCAACATCATCAGCTACCTCGCCTTCGCCGATGATGTGGCGCTGCTGTCGTCAACCCGAGTGGGCCTCCAGGCCGCGCTCAGCAAACTTGCTGATGCTGCGGCCCTGTTGGGGCTCGAGGTGGGTATAGGCAAATGCGCCACTCTCGGCATAGCAGCCAACAAAAAGAAAAAGACATGGGCCCAAGATAGTACCCCCTTTAACATCCAGGGGAGGCCTATCCAAGCACTGGCTCTCGGGGTATTTTATAAGTACCTGGGTGTTCAGATGAGCGCCGGCGGAGGGGCAACGGCGTACCGCGCATATGAAGACCTAGTGCTCAAGCTTGGTAGGCTAATTAGAGCACCGGCAAAGCCTCAGCAAAAGTTCTGGGGCCTACATAACATCATTATACCTCAGCTGCTCTACCAACTGGTCAACCTGGATGCTACGGCCGGCCAGCTAGGCCGCATCGACCGGGCCGTCGGGCGATTTGTCCGGTCCTGCCTCCACCTGCCCATAGATGCCCCTCTGGGTTATTTCCATGAGGCGGTAGTGGATGGGGGACTGGGCATTCCATGCTTGGCCAAGCGGGTCCCTCGGCTTAAGGAGGATCTCCTCCAGCGGTTGAGGGTATCCGAGGACCCGGTGGTGACGCATGCCCTGGGAGCCGGTGGGCGGATGTCTCCTCCGAGCAGTACACCTCGCTCGAGGAAAGCAGCTGAGAAGAGCCGGTGGTCCAGGCAGCTCTATGAGGCAGTCGATGGATCGGGGTTAAAAGACGCCTCTGATTCTCCTGCCTCGGCGAGCTGGGTAAATGACGGTACTCTTCTCCTCAAAGGGGCGATTTCTGCAAAGCGGTGAAGCCCCGGGGCAACCTGCTTGCCATGAAAGCCCGTTCTGCGAGGGGGAGGCGGGTGGATAACATCAACTGTGACCTCTGCCACAGACACCCGGAGAGCCTGGGCCATATTATGCAGCGATGCCCTGCAGTCCAGGTTACTCGTACTCGTCGACACGATCGTGTCTTGGATTATGTCGCGGGAAGGCTAGAGGATGCGGGCTTCCGAGTACGGAAAGAACCGGCCATTCCAACCACGGCCGGTGTCCGCATCCCGGACATCGTAGCCTCCCGCCAAGACCTGGGCTCGGTGGTGATTGATGTACAAGTAGTCGCTGATGCGGCCGCAGTATTTTCCTCCATCACATCAAACTGGAGAGGTACCCTTGCCCCCTCCACCGTGAACACCTGGGAGTGCCTCGGGCTTAAAAAGACGGATCTCAAGGTCCTTGTCGCCCGAGTACTCGAAGGGGGGGCTAGAAATATACAGGGACTTTACCAACACAAGTGGGGGGGCTAAGAGAGGGCCAGCAGTCCCTTGGTTGTTTTACAGGGATACAAATTTTCCTGACGTGAGATGCAAACTTTTCGGCGTTGTGTATTTAGCTACTTAAAGAAACAGGGGCTGAGCTGTTCAGCGCAGTCTCTTGAAAAATTAGGCGACGTTTGCTGGGAGCGTGCTACTTTAAAAATCATTACTAATATTTAATAAATAGAAATTATAAAGTAAATAATAAGTATAATAAAGTTAAAATAACTAATTAAAATAATAAAATTAATTCATTAAAGCAAATACTTAAATTTAAAATCTTTCCTTGTAAAACAAAACAAATTTTGCCCATACAGTAAAAAGCTGCGCTGGTCAGCACAGTCTCTCAGCAGTAGGCGACGTTTGTTGGGCGGGTTGCTGAAAATAAAATAAAAAAAAATTATATGTATAATTAAATAAAAGTCAAATAATATATTATAACATTATAAATAATTTACAACATAAGAAATATAATTATTAACTCAACTGGAATAATAAATTAAAATTAAATTAAACATAATCCTACTTTCCTTGTATAACAAAATAAACTTTGCACAGACAGTAAAAAAAAAAAAAAAAAAAAAAAAAAGCCTAATGCCTCGTCATCTAATTAGTGACGCGCATGAATGGATTAACGACATTCCCACTGTCCCTATCTAGCGAACCCACAGGCAGGGGAACGGGCCTGCGCCTAACAGCGGGGAAAGAAGACCCTGTTGAGCTTGACTCTAGTCTGATTTTGTAGAGACACATCAGAAGTGTAGCATAAGTGGGAGGTCGTCACATCAGGGGCTTGCTCCGTGCGGCCGACAATGAAATACCACTACTCTGATCGTTTCTTTACTTACTCGGTGAGACGGAATCGGAGCTTCCTCACGTGCGATTGCCTCCTGTTTCTAGCCTAAAACGGCGGAAGGGAGGGCGCGCTTGGTTTCGGCCTTGCGTTAGCCTGACCGGGCGTTCGCGCCCGCCGCGATCCGCTCCGAGGACATTATCAGGTGGGGAGTTTGACTGGGGCGGTACATCTGTCAAACGATAACGCAGGTGTCCTAAGGCCAGCTCAGCGTGGACAGAAACCTCGTGTAGAGCAAAAGGGCAAATGCTGGCTTGATCCTGATTTTCAGTACGAATACGGACTGCAAAAGCAGGGCCTATCGATTCTTTTGACTTTATGAGTTTTAAGCAAGAGGTGTTAGAAAAGTTACCACAGGGATAACTGGCTTGTGGCGGCCAAGCGTTCATAGCGACGTCGCTTTTTGATCCTTCGATGTCGGCTCTTCCTATCATTGTGAAGCAGAATTCACCAAGAGTTGGATTGTTCACCCATAAAAAGGGAACGTGAGCTGGGTTTAGACCGTCGCGACACAGGTTAGTTTTACCCTACTGTTGGCAGTTGTGTCGTTCATACAGCAGTCCTGCTCAATACGAGAGGAACGGCAGGTCCGGACATATGGTTCCGCTCTTGGTCGATCGGCCAGTGGAGCGAGGCTACGTCCGTGGGATTATGCCTGAAAGCCTCTAAGGCAGGATCCCGGCTGGATGACCAACGATACCGCATACGGCCTGCATCGGGATGATCACCATTGAATTTTCGAGAGATTCGCTCCCCGCTCGTTCGCGGGCGGGGCTAGAAGATGGACCCGTGCAGAGGGAACTCGGGAGTGCCTCGACAAACAGGTTCAGGCTCTCCCCTACCTAGTAGATAACACCCAGATGCTGATGTTCCGTACCGAATCGTTCGCAGACGACTTACGTACCGGTCAGGGTGTTGTTAGCGGCAGAGCAGCATCCTCACTGCGATCCGTTAAGACTTCTCCCTAACAAGGCTGGAGGTTTCGTCACGTAATCTGATGGCAAAATCCTCCGGACACGAGCCTTGAATTTGCTAGTTTCTCCGTGGAGATCGATCCACATACCAACGAGGAAGCGCCTGCCTCAGCCTCGTATGGTGCTGCTGGGTGATCCAGCGCCATTTATTAAGTCGTTTGCTGGCTACTACGACAAGCTGGATATGTTCCACTACAAGTGGCGGAAGAATTTTCCCAAGACTTTGGGAATTGTAGCACAAGTCGAGACGCTGGCCCTTCGTACGACATACAATTTGCTGTGGGGCGGGTAAACTTTGCTTGCTCTTGAGCGCCTGATGGCTCGTTTTGCCTCGTGAGCGCTGGACGAGGCAAGCGGGTAATCGGCGGGGGTAGCTCGCTCTCACTTAATAATGTTTTGCATTGCCTCTTGAGCGCTGACAGGTAAACGTCGGGAGTAACGGACTCAGGCCTCGCAAGCGCTGGCCGAGGCCAGCGGGTAATCGGCGGGGGTAGGTCGCTCACCCTTAATGGTTCGCTTTGCCTCTTGAGAGCTGGCCAAGGCAGTCACCGACTGCTCGAGTGACGGATAAACGGCTGGAGTAACGGACAAGTCAAGGAGACACTGGCCCTTCATACGACATAGAATTTGGTGTGTGGCGGGTAAACTTTGCGTCTCGAGCGCTGGACGAGGCCCTCAGTCATGAATCGTGTGGCGGGCAAACGGAAGGGGTAACACACCAGCACCTGATGGCTCGCTTTGCCTCGCGGGCGCTGGACGAGGCAAGCGGGTAGGAATATCTCACTTTCAGTCCTTGAGAAAAGGAGCATTTTTGGGTGCTCAACTAAGTGCGTGTTCCCTATCTCGCTCATTCCAGTCCCAGAAAGTCCGATTTTTTTGGGGTGGGACTTGAATGAGCGAGATAGGGAGCACGGACTGAGCTGAGCTTCTCCCGAAGTTATTCGTAGGAATATCTCATGGTTGGGGTAGCGTATTTTAATTAGCACCGAAAGCACATTCTTGGCAGACTTGCGTAGCGTAGATAAGTCTAAAATTGAATGAATTCCTAGGGACATCTCGTGACTGCGTGCTCGTACTTTCAATCAATCAGCACCGTACACATTACAGTTGAACCACATTAACTATACACTTGCTTAGTGTAGGAATGTTGCTCACTTTCAGTCCGGGAGAAAAGGAGCATTTTGGGGTGCTCAACTCAGTCCGTGCTCCCTATCTCGCACATTCCAGTCCCAGAAAGTCCGATGTGGTTTTTTTTTTTTTTTTTGTTTTGGGGGGGTGGGATTTGAATGAGAGAGATAGGGAGCACGGACTGAGCTGAGCGCCCAAAATGCTCCTTTTCTCTCGAAGTTATTCGTAGAAATATCGCATGACTGCGGTAGCGTATCTTAATTAGCACCGAAAGCACATTCATGGCAGACTTGCAGACTTCCTTGATTTGCCTACCTAGAATGACTGCTATTCCTGTAGATCTGAAGTTTTGTAGATGTCAGCTGTCACAAGTTCCAGCAATGCATGCATGCTTTTCTCTACAAACACTAGGCATAACAAGTACACTAACTATATGTTTTGCACTTTCAACTATCTTCTTATGTTTTGCCCCAGCAGCATGCTTTTCTATTTCTGATTTACCCGCCTTTCCGTCAGAATTACACAATTTACAGTGGAAATACATAGGCCCCTTGCCGCTTCTTGTCAGCCAACTTTTAAACAACGGGTCGCTTCCCCATTTTTCTGTGTATTTCTGCGCATACGGCTGTCGTTTCCGCTTGGCTGGAGGACTATACATGACTACTGTGTATTAGTAACAAAAACGAGAACTTAACTGAGTGACAGTGTGAGACAGACTGAGGGATAATACTGGTACTGGTAAGAAGCGGCCAGGGTGAATACGCATCTCGGTCTCGTAGATTCAGCTAGCTGGGAGGGACGAGGGAGGAAAGGGGAGGGATGGTATACGGGTCTCATACAAGTCATGACACCGTTAGAGGATGAGGGAAGGAAGAGTGAACGAGAGAGGCCTCACAAATTGGTTGAAATGCAATTAACCTGACCTGTATCATACACATCGGACAAACAGGAACGAAGATTTGTAACTTGGAAGGAACAATAACGTATTTCTGATGATGGATTTAAGATTATTCGGTATATTATTCGAAGAATACGAATACTTTTCCCAAATATTCGAATACGAATGCGAATACTAAATACCTTGGTTGTCTTCCCCCAGTGAAGGGTTTTAGCCAAGACAGGCACACACTTACTCACACACACTCATGTACACCACTCTCTCAGCTGCACAGCCCCTGAGGGAGTAAAAAAGGCCCTCACTGTATGGGGGATTAGCTGCACAGTTCAGGCAGGGAACTTCCACACCAAGGCCTCACAGCATACACTGGTTTACCCCTGCCCCATCATAACAATGACATTTTCCCCAGCACCTGAGTGCCCCACACGTGGCACCACAGATACGCAGGCGCCTGCCTATATAACTATGACATTAACTGTGGTAGATAAACTGGTGTATGACATCATAGGCTGCTCGTCTCATGTATTTGAAGGGGTACCAGAGCCATTCAGCATTGACATGATGTGCTAGGCATAGGACAGCAGCAACAGTCAAGCAGCAGTGAAATATTGACTGGCCTGTATGTTTTTGGCAAAAACTTTTATATTCTTATTAAAACAATTTATTAATTACCCTTAAATTCATATTCTTTGTAGATACACACTTTATCAGTATTGCTAGAGACCATCCCAGCACATTGTTCATTACTTGTGGAAAAGATACCATTAGCTGCTCCAGCAACAGCCACTGCTTCATCATCTGCTGGCCCTATGACACCAGCCACTGCTTCATCATCTGCTGGCCCTATGACACCAGCCACTGCTTCATCATCTGCTGGCCCTATGACACCAGCCACTGTTTCATCATCTGCTGGCCCTATGACACCAGCCACTGCTTCATCATCTGCTGGCCCAATGACACCTGCCACTGCAAGGGATGACAATGAAGCTGCTCCACCAGTCACCACCTACTTCATCGGAGTAAGAGATGCCTTTCATAGGGCAGCAGTATAATTTTTTGATGCTGGGGCTGAATATTACTGCCTCAAGGCTATGATTTTGTCACTTTTTTTTTTTTATTACTGAGGAGGTTAGGGTGGAAGGGGTGAAAAATAATTTGTGCTTTTTTTCGACAGAAATGATTAGCAAATTCATTCAAAGCACAAAATTTACCGGAAAAAAAATTGTGTGCCATTGTGAGTGGGTTCACTTGAGATTGGGCTCCAATACGCCTCCGTGGTCTAGTGGTCAGCATGCCTGGCTTCTACGCGGGCCCGGGTTCGAATCCCGACCTGGGCAGTCGGCGTGCAGCTCACCCAGCTGATCATCCTCCCTCTCGGGCTGGTCGATAAATGACTACCTGGGGAAACTGTGGTAGCCCGGATGTCACACTGGCCCTGTGTCCCGGGGTAATGGGCTCCCTCTCACCACAGGCTCAAGGCCCAATGTTACGGAGATGAGCACCGAGGCCACGCGCTGCTATAGCGTATGCCCCAACTTTACCTTTACCTTTATTGGCTCGACTGACAGACATGGCTTTGTATGTCGAAGGTCACTGGTTCAATCTCCACAGCCAGCACTCTCTAACTTGGATTTTTCTGAGTTCCCTAGAGCCTAGATTAATTTCTCGGTGTTAAATGAGGAGATTTGCACCGGCACCCAGTCATGGGTGTTACAAGGTGCAATGTTACAATCAGGGGCGTCATTTGGCCTTCAAAAGTGGGAGGGATATTAAGGCAGACAGTTTTATACATATATATATATATATATATATATATATATATATATATATATATATATATATATATATATATATATATATATATATATATATATATATATATATATATATATTTACCATCATTAGCTTATAACACCTTTAGGCACTGATCATATTTGCATTTTATGTAGTCTGTGATGCAGGCAGGATATTCATTAGCACCTAATTAGACTCATGCTGCTCTCCAGTGCTCTCTGATGAACTCACAATCAAAGATGTAGTATACCTATATGGTAGCATTGAGTAATCTTAGGTCACTTGGTAAAGTGTTCACCTAAGTCCGACCCAAGCTGACAACATAAACCTAAGCGTGTTTGCAAGCTGAGTGTTTAGAATATTGGCATAATAATAAAAGATGCTGAAAACTGGATTCCACTACTTTATTGAATATATGAATAATTATATACTGAATTTGTAATGGAGCTAAGATAAAAAAAGCTATGTTTTCAGCGGTCATACCATGATCTCATGAAAATAATTAGGTTGACATATATAATTAATTACTACGTATTTTGGTATGATGACCATTGCACGTTAATACCATAGTTTTGCGAGCATTGAGTAATCTTAGGTCACATGGTAAAGTGTTCACATAAGTCCGACCCAAACTAACAACATAAACCTAAGCATGTTTGCAAGCTGAGTGCTTAGAATATTGGCATAATAATAAAAGATGCTGAAAACTAGATTCCACTAATAGAGTAATTATATACTGAATTTGAAATGGAGCCAAGATAAAAAGCTATGTTTTTCAGTGGTCATACCATGATCTCATGAAAATAAATAGGTTGACATATATAATTAATTACTACGTATTTTGTTATGATGACTATTGCACATTAATACCATAGCTTTGAATCCAATTAGTCCAGGAGCATTAGCTCAAATATGGCTTCAACCCGGAACAAATTAGTAACAAGCTGGAATTTTCAGAAGGTGCTCAGGAGACCTTCCTAATAACATACTAAAGTCCCCAAGAATTCGCCGCGAGGGTTTTGAGAAATTCAAGATGGCGTCCAAAATGGCCATCGGTATCATATTTTGTTATATCTCAGGTCTCAATCAAGATAGAAACACAAATGAAGTATGAAAATATAGGTTTTCAGACCCAAGGAATTAATTTATGTCAGTGTATGTGTGATAAATTGAGCCCGTGTCATGTTTTTGAGTTACAAGTGCATTCACACATGTTGTAACAAGTAATTCTGAAACGCCAGAACGTTTTTTTTTTCTTTTTTTTTAGTGATACATGTAAAACCATGATTATCAATTGACGAAAGTGTTGGCCTGATTCATATAGTATTGTATGTGATGTCAAATTTTTTTTGTTTTTCAGAGTTCAAAATGGATTCCTGCGGATGGACTTCATGAAATCTTGGAGATGCACAACCCACTGACACTTCACATCGCCTGTAGGAAGGCCTACACCCGGGAGTCCTCCATCAGGTCCGCGAAGAGGAAGTCGGAAGAACCTGTACCACAAGAGGAGGTTCAGCCAATCACCCAAAGATCAAAAACTCCAAAGTTTGACTTCACCACACACTGCTTGTTCTGCTCTGAAGTACTGCCAACTAGTAGCAGACTTACTACAAAACGGAAGAAGAAGATCAGTAATGTGGAGACAATGCCCTTCAAACAGAACATCTTAGACAGGGCAAAAGAGAGGAATGATGAATGGGGAGAAATGGTTGCCAAACGAATAATTGAGGCATCCTCTGACTTGGTTGCTGCTGAAGCCAAATATCACCGTAACTGTGCCCAGGATTTTCTCAGCAAATCTGAAACACAAAAATCAGTTGGCAAGCCACCTGTTGCTCTGAAGCAATCGGCCTTCAATGAACTTTGTGCCTATCTGGATAAAAATGATGAATGTCAGTATGCTGTGTCTGACCTCATGGAGATAATGGAGACATTCCTGCATGGTGAGGAGGGCTACTCCATGAAGTACTTGAAACAGAAGCTGAAGGAAAGATATCAAGATGACATAATCATTACAAACCTCCCTGGAAAGTCGAGCATTGTTAGCTTCAGAGATTCAGCTCACCGCATTCTTCGAGAAAGGTGGATGGCACACAGAGCAGCAGACAAAGCAGAGGAGAATGAAAGAATAATTGAAATGGCTGCGTCAATTATTCGTGATGACATTCGATTGTCTGTATTTGACCTCAGTGAATATCCCAGTTTGGAAGATACTGAAAATGGGTTGTCTATGATTCCTGGGTCTTTGAACTTCTTTCTGCATAAATTGTTGGACCCAAAAGGCAAAAACACAGGAGTACTGAGCAGGCGATGTACTGCCATAGCCCATTCTCTTATTTCTGCCTGCAGACCAAGGTCTTTCATTTCACCTGTTCTACTTGCCATTGCACTGTACATTCACCGCAGATATGCCTCTCGTGAGTTGATAGATATTCTCAGCAGTATCAGCTTTGCTGATGACTACAAGGAGGTGCAGAGATTTGAAAATGGCATGCTGTCTGGCAATGAGCCCTCCTATGGCCTCAGTGGCTTCACCCAGTTCATATTTGACAATGCCGATTTCAATGTGGTCACTCTGACTGGGCACAACACTTTCCATGCTATGGGAGGCATAGCTTGTGTTACACCACCAGCAACTGTGGAAAAATCTCCTGTCAAACGCACAATACAGCTTCCCCCAGCTGAAGTAGTTGGTACTTTTGGGCAAATACCCATCAAGACCTACAGCAAGCCAGCAGTTCCTGGTTTACAGTCAGTCACAGTAGCACCTTTGCAAATCTCTGACAGTCAGGGACTACAAGCATCATCTCTTGATTCGATTTGGATGCTAGGGTTCATGTTAGACCTGAAACCATGCCTGCCCTGGACTGGCTTTATGAAAACTGTTCTGAACAGTGATGAGTTCCAAACCTCCAGAATCGAGACTCTCCCATTCATCGATCTGGATCCAAGCAACCCCAGCACTATCTACACTGCCCTGTCATTTGCACAGACACAAAGTGAGAAGCACAACCTCAACATCTGTCCAGTAACATTTGACCAGCCTCTGTATCAAAAGGCTTCTGAAATTGTTGCTGCTTCAAAAGACTTGGACAAAGTGATAGTTCGGCTTGGTGGATTTCACTTGCTCATGTCCTACTTGGGCAGCATTGGGCAGATCATGACAGACAGTGGGCTAGCAGAATTGTGGGAACGTGTGTATGCCAAAGGCTCTGTGGTACACATGCTTACTGGTCATGCATTTTCCAGAGCAGTGCGTGCCCACATTCTGACCTTGCTGGCCCTCATCCGAGTACTGCTGGAAAAAGCAGACTGGGAGAGTCAGACAAACAAGAATTATCTGGCTAGTCTGTACCAGGATGCAGTCGATCAAGATAAAGGTGCTGCTGAGATTGATGAAGATGAAACTCTCCATGAGTTTCAACATCTTCTAACTCACCACCTCGAGGAAGCTGCCACACAGAGCAGAACAGGCAAGCTATGGGTCCAGTACATCAACCAGGTGCTGCTCATGCTCAACTTCATCAAGGCTGAGAGAACTGGCAACTGGAAACTCCACCTCCACTGTGTGCAGGAGATGATTCCACATTTCCATGCAGCAGGTCATCTTCCATACGCCAAATCAGCCAGACTCTACGTGCAGCAGATGAACTCCATTGAAGAAGTCATGCCACCTGAGGAGTACACACTGTTCTCAGACAAGGGGTACTTTACCATCCGTAGAGCTGATGAGTTCTGGTCTGGAAACTTCTCCGACCAGACAATTGAGCAGTACCTCATGAGGATGCTGAAAACTAGTGGAGGGATGACCCGTGGCAGGGGCATAACTGACAGCACCTTGACCAAATGGGTACATGCACTGCCTCGCTGCATGCCTGTGTGTGATGCCCTAGAAAAGTACACAGGTGTTCACACCATGCCATCTGAGCAGCACAAGGATCTCCGCTCATCCTCTCAGGTCAAAGACAAGAACGACTATAATGTCTTTCTCCAGTGGCTAAAGGCCCATCCACCATTTGCAGGCTACCAAGCTGATCGGTTGGTATCCATTGCCACAGGTGTTGTGGCTCATGCATCTGTCAATTGTGACAATGCAGTGCAGATTGGTCTTACTGCAGCATCTAAGATAACAGGGAAATGCTTCACAGACATCACCCTGCATCGCACTGACAAAGTGAAGACCATGGGAGACAAGAACAGCATCAATGTCAGGGGGCAGAATACAGTGGTAAATCCCACTATATTCTTTAACCGCATCACTTGCATCTTGAAGACAAGTTCTGACATGGAGAAGTACATGTCATATGAGCTTGCTCCAAAGCCCCCATCCCTCTTTCAAGATGGTGCTATGCGGAAACCAGCCAAGAGTGCTCTGGGTACTGTCCTCAAGTCATTTGCTCCGATGCAACACAGCCTTCCAAACAACTGTCAGTTTGTAGTGGATGGCGGCTACTTGCTGCACTCTGTAGTTTGGCCACAGCGATCTACCTATGGAAGTGTGTGTCAGGGCTACATTTCCTATGTCCTTAAGCACTATGGGGCTGGCATTACCACTGTGTTTGATGGCTACAGCACTATCTCCACAAAGGCAGCAGAGCAAATGCGCAGGGCAAAGAAGGCCACATCCAGTGACATCATGTTTGACCAGCACATGCATACCACCACTACACAGGCAGCATTTCTGGCAAATAGCAACAACAAGAAGAGTCTCATAGACATGCTCTCTAGCATGATGACTCAGTCAGGCATAGCAGTGAAGCAGGCAAGTGCTGATGCAGATGCCCTGATTGTCTCTACAGCTCTATCCTTGGCAGAGTCTGGTGAACCAGTGGTTGTCGTTGCAACTGACACTGACTTGTTGGTGATGCTGGTGAACCAAGCAAGTTCAGACATGGATCTTTATATGCTATGCTGTATGAATCCCACCACATTGTACAAGGTTTGTGATATCCAGGAAAGCCTTGGTGAGACAAGTAAATATCTGATGGTGTTACACGCCATAACTGGATGTGACACAGTGTCTGCTGTGTATCGGCAAGGGAAGCGTAAGGCATTCAACCTGGTTCACAACAAGAAGGAGTATGATCAGCTCAAGACATTCTATAATGCTGGAAGCACTCACCAACAAGTGCAAGAAGCAGGTGAAAGCTTCCTCCTGAAGTTGTATGGTGCACCTCATGGTGTGTTACTGGATGAGTTCCGCTACACTGCATACAAACAGGCAATTAGCAGAGTATCTCTGTCCTCATCCTTCCAACTGGCAAGTTTGCCTCCGACAAGTGCTGCAGCCAAACAGCATTCCTTCAGAACTTATCATACTGTCCAAGAATGGATGGGCAGGCCCTTGCAGCCAACAGCCTGGGGATGGAAGCTGGAGGACATCCTAATTCCAGTTGAAACTGACCACCCCATTGCCCCTGACTGTCTGCTCAACATGATCTCATGTGGCTGCAAAGCAGATAGCTGTGGAGCATCATGTGGCTGCAGGAAGATGGGGGTGCACTGCTCTGCCATGTGTACAAATTGCAGTGGTAAAACCTGCAAAATGCAGCACAAATGCCATCCTTCATTGATGATGATGAAGAGACTGAAGCACCAAGACCAGTTTCTCCTGAAACTGATGACGAAGACGATGCCTAAAACCATCGTCAAAATTTGTTTGATTTATTGATTTATTTATTGATTGGTTGATTAAAATTCTATAATTAGGACTACAGCTAAGCATTTTTTGTCTAGAGTTAAGTCAATGGTTAAGTATTGTTTCTTGCTACTGGCATGACTTTTATTGTAGAATGTGTGTATGTTCAGGTTGATAAACGTGTATTTTGTTTTTCTTTTGCTAATGATTCCATTTAAAATTCAGATAATAAAAAATAGTTAGAGAATTGCAGTCCTTGCCCCAAAAAACATATATATAGACTAATTGTTTGACTTTCTATGATGTTTGGGGCTTGAAATATGACAAACTCTAAAATTGGCTGCCATTTTGGACGCCATCTTGAATTTCTCAAAACCCTCGCAACGGATTCTTGGGGACTTTTAGTATGTTATTAGGAAAGGTCTTCTGAGTACTTCCTGAAAATTTCAGCTTGTTACTAATTTGTTCCGGGTGAAAAGCTAATACTCCTGGACTAAATGATGAATATCTTCAAGCAAGACACAAATAGCAACAGATTGGTCACCAATTCACTCAGTAAACACAATACTCCAGAAAAGTATACACTGAATTCACAATAAAGTTGTTTTTCCACTTGGAACTTTGTAAACAGAAACCAAGTAACCTCGTTTTACTTCACTCATAAGTCATGATGTTCGCGATGTGGTCACCTCGACCTTTCGTTCCTCCTCCCTCACACTGGCAGACGTCTCTAACAAGCTTTCTTACCACCATTATCTCAATATGAATAACCGGCAGCAATAATTATAAATCATATTCTAAATGACATTTTAATGCAATTTTAATGTCATCTTTTTCATTTGCATGTGTGTACCTTTCTGCTACAAATAAAAGTTTTTTTCCCATGTTTTGTTTTCCTTAACTCGAATATTTCACATTTTAATCAATAACAAAGGCATCAAACACTAATTGTATGTTCAAGCTATGTTTATTTTTTTTTTCTGTTGACATAAACTACATCGTTTTCCTTTGGTGACATTATTTTCACATGGGTGCAGTCTATCACTCCCACAACACCGGCAAGTTGGTAGAATTCTGCTTGCTTTACACGGATCTCCACCTATCAAGGGGAGACTGGATAAACCTCCCGACTACCTACGGGTCACTGAGGGCGGCCAGAGTTTCCACAATCACCCTGCTTACACTACTCTGGCTTACCCCCTAACTCATCACTTAAACACTGCAGCATTTTTCCTGTAGCCAAGTACCTTTAAGTCAAAATCACTCAACCCCGGGGTGCGGGAATGCTCCCTTTGAACTGGATCTTTTAGCTCTCTTCTCACCAAATCAGTCACATACTCCATTCCTGCACGGTCTAATATGTATGTCTTGAGAAGTTCACCATCGTTATACAGTTCCAAAGCGCCCTATCAAACTCTAAATTGCGGAGGCGGGCTGGACGAGGAAGTCCGGGGGCCATGTTGATATGGGTCTGGGTCTGGGTTTCACTATTAACTTTACTATTAAGTGTTTAGAAGTCCTCGCCAGCACTCTCAAGTTAATACCAAAGTTAAGAGTAGTTATTAGGCTAATAGTTGTTGCGGATACACTTTGAGAGTGAAGTTAATACCAAAGTCGAAAGTTAATACCAAGTTTAGTATTAATAGTTGTCGAGGATACGGGCCCTGATGGCTCGCTTTGCCTCGCGAGCGCTGGACGAGGCAAGGGGGAAGGGATATCTCTTGACCGCGTTAGCGTATTTTAATTAGCACCAAAGGCATATTCATAGCAGACTTGCGTAGCGTAGATACGTCTAAAATTGAAGGAATTCCTAGGGACATATCATGACTGAGTGCTCGTATTTTCAATTCATTAGCACCGTACACATTACAGTTGAACCACATTAACTATACACTTGCGTAGTGTAGGAATGTTGCTCACTTTCAGTCTGGGAGAAAAGGAACATTTTGGGGTGCTCAACTCAGTCCGCGCCCCCTATCTCGCTCAGTCCAGTCCCAGAAAGTCCTTTTTTTTTGGGGGGGGGGACTTGAAAGAGCGAGATAGGGAGCACGAACTGAGCTCAGCACCCAAAATGCTCCTTTTCTCCCGTAGTTATTCGTAGGAATATCATCTCATGGCTGCGGTAGCGTATTTTAATTAGCACCGAAAGCACATTCATGGCAGACTTGCGTAGCGTAGTTATGTGTCTGTAAGGAATTCTAGGACATCTCATGACTGAGTGTTCGCATTTTCAATCAATCAGCACCGTACACTACAGTTGAACCACGTTAACTATACACTTGCGTAGTGTAGATATGTTGCTACTAGAAGTTCCGAGAGTATTTCTGGGGCACACACTCAGTGTTTTATCTCGCTCATTCCAGTCCCACCACGAAAATCGGACTTACAGGGACTGGAATGAGCGAGATAGGGAGCACGGACTGAGTTGAGCACCTCAAAATGCTCCTTTTCTCCCGGACTGAAAATGAGCAACTTACCTACACTAAGCAAGTGTATATTTAATGTGGTTCAACTGTTATGTATACGGTGCTGATTGATTGAAAATACGAGCACGCAGTCATGAGATGTCCCTAGGAATATCTTCAATTTTAGACATTCCTACGCTACGCAAGTGGATAGTTAATGTGGTTCAACTGTAATGTCTAAGGGTGCTAGTTACTTGAAAATACGATACCCCAGTCATGAGATGACCCTAAGAATTCCTTCAACTTTAGACATACCGACGCTACGCAAGTCTACAATTAATTTGTTTTCGGTGCTAATTAAAATACGCTACCGCAGTCATGAGATATCCCTAGGAATAGCTTCGGGAGAAAAGGAGCATTTTGTGGTGCTCAACTCAGTACTTGCTCCCTATCTCGCTCAATCCAGTCTCAGAAATTCCGATTTTCTTTGGTGGGTCGGCTGGAGTTACGGACAAGTCAAGGAGACACTGGCCCTTCATACGACATACAATTTGCTATGTGGCGGGTAAACTTTGCCTCTCGAGCGCTGGACGAGGCCCTCAGTCATGAATCGTGTGGCGGGTAAACGGCGGGAGTAACGCGACGGCACCTGATGTCTCGCTTTGCCTCGTGAGCGCTGGCCTAGGCAAGCGGGTGATCAGCGGGGGTAGCTCGCCCGCCCTGGCCTTTAATGGTTCGTTTTGCTTAGTGAGCGCTGGACGAGGCAGGCTGAGCTGTCAGCCTTCCAGCAAGTTATAAACACGCCTTATCTCGCCTAGCGTGTCCTGCCACTTTAAAAACACAAAACAATCATTCACAGCCGGGAAAATACGCTTGGTCTTATCTGTATATGGATGATGAAGTATAGTGGTGGCGGCAGCCTTCCTCTCCCGCGTGACGCCTGGCCGGGGGGGAGGTTGTTGTCGTCACGGCGCTCTATTCTTGTAAAACGCGGTTCGGGTACTGTTGTCAGATAAACACTAGTGTTCTGCCTAATAGGGTATTTTTTTCCCGAAATTTCATTTTATAATTTATTGTATTTTTTACATTTAGTCTAAATTCTGATAACAACTAAAATCACGATTTCGACGATGACACGGGGGTACCCTTGTCCTCGGCACTCGACCATGTTCCAGTATTTTGGCGGGCATTTCAGGTACTCTCAATAACGACTTGCCTTCATGGGAAGTAACTTGTCCTCAACCTTCCGTCTAGCAATACCACCCGTGACTTAAGAACGCATCGGTCACGTATGAATTGGGACTGAGTCCGTTCACGTTACTTAAGATGATAAGGACGCATCGGTCACGTATGAATTGGGACTGAGCCCGTTCACGTTACTTAAGATGACAATTCCCAGCAAAAACAAGTACGTCGGCCGTCCCTCGGGCCGACGTGTGTTGTTGCGACGGCCCGACGGTGCAAAACTCCGTCGGCCAGATGTTCCTTTTGCTCATCGTTTTACCGGAGGCCCGACGTAGTATGCCGGTCATATGTCTCCCATATGCCGATCATATATAATATGCTAGCCCCAGCCCCCACTCACCCACATCGCCCTTCACTTTTACCACAGGCATAAGGTCATAAGAAATAAATGTATTGCAACGACTGAAATTATAACTATAGTTCTAGACGAGAGTTACTTAACTAAACCAATAAAAAAAAATTGCATGAGAAATTATACCACGTGACAAAATTACTTTTTGCATGTAACATGTAAATCAAACTAAGTAAGAATCTTGAAGAGTATAACAGCATATAATGAAACGTCATTGTCCACTTTGAATTTATGAATGATTAAATTACTACAGTAAAATATAATGGTCTTAACTAAAAATATAGACACCTGTAATAGTCTGAGGTAGGTGTCATTACAACTTCAACTAAATTTGTTCCCATACATATATTCATCGTGCAACATACATATATGTCAAACCATTTAAATCTATATTAAATATGATGATATATCAGCTATTTAGCTCCCGCCTGATTTACCATATCCTCATTATTCTCGCTGAATTATCTTTCCCATAGTTAATGTTATCTTTCCCACAAATGATGCATGAACTATACAACAACCGTTATGTAACTGCTGCTCATTCGTAATTATTCCACTACCTGAACTTGTTTTGGTCCTCCGGCCCATAATTTAAACACAGAAAGCCTAGTCATTGACAGTAGGCTGCATGTAGGTAGGCTACTTTAAGTAAAGAATAAATTAATAAATAAAATCTAAATTCTTAATTAGTCCGTATAAAATTATTACTTTTTTTATCGCTGTTAGCTGCTACCATCCTGAAAATTACTGGCACAAGTATGTTGTGAAGTCCTGTAGTTAATAAAATATAAGAAATAAAAATCATTATGCACTTACACTATGCAGTAGGCTATGCCTACCCATCAAAAAGCATTATGCATTTACGCTATGTAGTAGGCTATGCGTACTCCTAGGCCCACGGACACGTTCAGGAAATTAATAAAAAAAAATATAGCATTATGCAGTTACACTTTTTTTTTTTTACAGCTAAGGAGACAGCTCAAGGGCGCAAAGAAAAAAAAAGAAAAAAGGCCCGCTACTCACTGCTCCCGAACAGAGGTTAAAGGAGTGTCCAAAATCAGAGGTTAATTTCGGGAGGAGAGGTGTCCTGATACCCTCCTCTTGAAAGAGTTCAAGTCGTAGGCAGGAGGAAATACAGATGAAGGAAGATTGTTCCAGAGTTTACCAGCGTCAGGGATGAAAGAGTGAAGATGCTGGTTAACTCTTGCATAAGGGGTTTGGACAGTATAGGGATGAGCATGAGTAGAAAGTCGAGTGCAGCGGGGCCGCAGGAGGGGGGGAGGCATGCAGTTAGCAAGTTCAGAAGAGCAGTCAGCGTGGAAATATCGATAGAAGATAGAAAGAGGGGCAACATTGCGGCGGAATTTAAGAGGTAGAAGACTATCAGTACGAGGAGGAGAGCTGATGAGACGAAGAGCCTTAGCCTCCACTCTGTCCAGAAGAGCTGTGTGAGTGGAGCCCCCCCACACATGAGATGCATACTCCGTACGAGGGCGGACAAGGCCCCTGTATATGGACAGCAACTGTGCAGGGGAGAAGACCTGGCGGAGACGGTACAGAACGCCCAGCCTCGAGGAAGCTGATTTAGTAAGAGATGAGATATGAAGTTTCCAGTTAAGATTTTGAGTTAAGGATAGACCGAGGATGTTTAGTGTTGAGGAAGGTGATAGCTGGGTGTTGTCAAAGAATAGGGGATAGTTGTTTGGAAGATTGTGTCGAGTGGATAGGTGGAGAAACTGTGTTTTTGAGGCGTTGAAGGACACCAGGTTCTTCTTGCCCCAATCGGAAATAATAGTAAGGTCTGAGGCTAAGCGTTCTGCAGCCTCCAGCCTTGAGTCGTTAAGTTCCTGAAGGGTGGGTCTTCTATTAAAAGAAGTTGAATAATGCAGAGTGGAATCATCGCCGTAGGAATGGATAGGACAGTTCGTTTTGGAAAGAAGATCATCAATGAACAACAGAAAAAGAGTGGGAGATAGGACAGAACCCTGTGGGACACCACTGTTAATAGATTTAGGGGAAGAACAGTGACCGTCTAGCACGGCAGAAATATAACGGTCAGAAAGGAAACTGGAGATAAATGTACAGAGAGAAGGATAGAAACCGTAGGAGGGTAGTTTAGAAAGCAAAGATTTGTGCCAGACCCTACCAAAAGCTTTTGATATGTCCAGCGCAATGGCAAAAGTTTTACCGAAACGGGTAAGAGAGGATGACCAAGAGTCAGTTAAGAAGGCAAGGAGATCACCAGTAGAACGCCCCTTGCGGAACCCATACTGGCGATCAGATAGAAGGTCAGAAGTGGAAAGGTGCTTTTGAATCTTCCGGTTAAGGATTGATTCAAAAGCTTTAGATAGACAAGAAAGTAAAGCAATAGGACGGTAGTTTGAGGGATTGGAGCGTTCACCCTTCTTAGGTACAGGCTGTATGAAGGCATACTTCCAGCAAGAAGGAAAGGTAGATGTTGACAGGGAGAGGCGAAAGAGTTTGACCAGGCAGGGTGACAGCACGGAGGCACAGTTTTTAAGGACAATAGGAGGCACTCCATCAGGTCCATAAGCCTTCTGAGGATTGAGGCCAGAGAGGGCATAGAAAACATCATTTTGAAGAATCTTTATAACAGGTATAAAGGAGTCAGAGGGGGGATGAGTAGGAGGAATATGCCCAGAATCGTCCAGAGTGGAGTTTTAGAAAAGTTTGAGAGAAGAGTTCAGCCTTAGAGATAGATGAGACGGCAGTGTTGCCGTCAGGACTGAGGAGTGGAGGGAAAGATGAAGAAGTGAAGTTGGAGGAGATGTTTTTGGCTAGATGCCAGAAGTCACGGGAAGAGTTAGAGAAAGCAAGGTTTTGACATTTTCTATTAATGAAAGAATTTTTGGTTAGTCGGAGAATAGATTTGGCACGATTTCGGGCAGAAATGTAAAGTTCATAATTAGCATTAGTTTGAAGGCCCTGGTACCTTTTGTGAGCTACCTCTCTATCATTGACAGCACGAGAACAAGCATGATTAAACCAAGGCTTTTTAGCGTGAGGAGTAGAGAAAGAACGAGGAATGTATGCCTCCATTCCAGAGACAATCACCTCTGTGATGCGCTGAGCACACAGAGGATCTCTATCCTGGAAGCAATAATCATTCCACGGGAATGGAAAAGTACATCCTCAGGTCGTCCCACCGAGCTGAAGCAAAATGCCAGAAGCATCGCCTCTTCGGTGGGTCCAGAGGGTGTACAGGAGCGATAGGACAGGATGCAGAAATAAGATTGTGATCGGAGGAGCCCAACGGAGAGAACAGTTTGACAGAATAAGCAGAAGGGTTTGAGGTAAGGAAGAGGTCTAGAATGTTGGGCCGATCTCCAAGACGGTCGAGAATACGTAGGGGTGCTGGACCAACTGCTCTAGGTCGTTGAGGATAGCAAAGTTGTAGGCTTGTTCACCAGGATGGTCAGTGAAAGAGGATGAAAGCCAAAGCTGGTGGTGAACATTGAAATCTCCTAGGATGGAGATTTCAGCGAAGGGAGAGTGGGTCAAGATGTGCTCCACTTTAGAATTCAAATAGTCAAAGAATTTTACATAGTTGGTAGAGTTAGGTGAGAGATAAACAGCACAGATGTATTTGGTAATAGAATGACAGCGAAGTCTTAACCAGATGGTGGAAAATTCAGAAGAGTCAAGGTCGTGGGCACGAGAGCAAGTGATGTCGTTGCGCACGTAGGCGCAACATCCAGCTTTGGATTGAAATTTAGGATAGAGATAGTAGGAGGGAACAGAGTAGAGATTGCTGTCAGTAGCCTCAGAACCTGTGTTTCGGTAAGGAAGAGAAGGTGAGGTTTAGAGGAGGAGAGATGATGTTCCACAGAATGAAAATTAGAGCGAAGACCGCGAATGTTGCAGAAATTGAGAAGAAAGAGGTTCGAGGAGTTATCAAGACACCTCTCGGGTCGGCAGCCAGAAGGGGAGTCCTCCCTGGGGGAATTTGTGGTCCCCCCCCAGTCGGGGACTCCGAGGCTTGGTGTATGTGCGCCATTTTGAAATTTCAATTTTGGGAAAAGGTGTATATGTTGTGTGAATGCAGTGTGGTGTGGATAGAGAGAGGATCTGTCTTTAGAGACACGTTCTGGAAATTAATAAAAAAGCTATATGCACTTACACGAGGCAGTAGGCTATGCGCTATCATATGACTACGGACACATTCTGGAAACTAATAAAACAGCATTATGCATTTACACTATGCAGTAGGCTACTATATTAATAAATATTATGACAACGAATCTGCCCCTGGCACATACGGGTGCTCCAGAAAAAGTGCCATTACTTGATTCGACTGTAAAATTCGTAATTTTTGCCTTACCTGAATTTTATTTTCAGGATTTGTTAAGGACTTAGCGGCAATTATAACCGTGTTTTTCTTTTCCAGATCTCATGTAAAATGTTAACGTTGAAGCAGAAGCAAAAAATTGTGCAACTCTGGTACGAGACACATTCGTACGTGAAGGTTCGCCGCATGTTCCAGAACGAATTTCAACTTCACCGTAGCGTCACAACACCGGACAACAAGTCAATCTGGAGGATTGTTAAACACTTTGAAAAGGAGCAAACAGTCCACAATTGCAACAAGGCTAGAAGTGGTACAAAGCCAACCATAACGGCAGATAAACGTCAGCAAATCAAGGAGTCAGTTGTGAGGAGCCCCAAGAAGTCATATCGCAGACGGGCACAAGAGCTAAACCTTACCCCAACCACACTGCTACGTTCCATGAAGACTGATCTGAAGCTTTTTCCCTATAGGATTTCCACTCATCATGTCTTGAAGGATGAGGACAAGATCAGGCGCATGGCAATGTGTCAGTGGTTGGCCGAAAAGCTGGAGCGCTCACCTGGCTGGTTGAACAACATCTGGTTCAGTGACGAGGCTCATTATCACCTCAATGGGGCAGTTAACAATCACAACAACGTTTTCTGGGGCGAGGATCCTCCTGAACAGGTGAGTGAGAAACATCTGAAGGGCGCCAAAGTGACTGCATGGATGGCATTCAACCCCAGACATGGTCTCATCGGACCGTACTGGTTTCAAGACGCGCGTGGCAAGGCAGTGACAGTCAACAGCGAGCGTTACTGTGAAATCATCAACACCTTCAAAATGAACTTGGCCAAAAGTTTACTGTCTACCAGAAGAGCAGAATGTGGTTTCAGCAAGATGGAGCTACGCCCCATACATCTCACAACTCTCTCGACTTGCTGAAGGAAATTTTCGGACCCCGCGTGATCAGTTTTCGCACAACACACGAGTGGGCCCCTCACCGTCCTGACCTCAATCCTTTGGAAGTTTGGTTCTGGGGAGCGTCTAAAGGAGGTGTATGCAAACAAGCCAACCACCCTTAATGAGTTGAAGGATAATATCGAAGCTTATACAGCCAATGTGACGGCAGAGACATGCCGCAAAGTCGGCCAGAATTTTTGCCTCCGGATCAAAGCATGTTTTAATCGACGTGGTGCCCATATTGAGCACGTTCACTTCAAGAAGGTTGCTTGAGAGCAAGACAAATTGTCATCATGTTAGCTTTTCAGAATGCTAAAGTTTGTTTTTCTATCTATGTCATTTCTTCAATAAACTGTAATCAAAATCATGGCACTTTTCTGGAGCACCCTATAATATTACAGTATTAGGAGAAGAATGCGAGAATTTAAGTAAAAACAAAAAGAAAAAAAATCACCAGGAAACAAAGTAAAGTACGTAGCTAGGCTATCGGGTTGTGAATGAGTCATTTCATCAGTTACAGCGAATCTTCTGCACTTATTACAACTAACTACCACAGTACAGCATAAGATACATAAGAACTTCAGCAAACTTACATTGCACAGAAACACGCACGTCTCACACCCGCTGCCGCCCACGTCACAGTGCACACTAGGGGTGGGCAGGTACCGGTACCAGTACCGGTAACAACGGTACCAGCTAAACGGTACGGTACCGGTACCAGATTGCTCGGATTTATTTATTGGATTTATTGATAATTCTTCATGTCCGATTTTTTTTTAGGTTGCTACTAAATATTGTTATTGTTATTAGACTATGATCGAGTACATCCATAATAACTATACATGCTATTTTTTTTTTCGAAAAAATAAATATTCACTTCATTCAGAGAGAGAGAGAGAGAGAGAGAGAGAGAGAGAGATCACCACTCAGTGAGTGGATATCTCGGTGATATGGGTACTCGACTACTCGATCATAGTCTAATAACAATAAAAATATTTATTAGCAACCTAAAAAAGAAAAAGAATCGGACATGAAGAATTATCCAGTAACTCCAATAAATAAATAAAATAATAAAATAATGGAAACGGGAGCTGTGATGGAAACGGAAAGCAGGACAAAATGGTGGGAACTTGGGGGGACGGTCAGCGAGGCAGTGACTCAGCGTCTCCATACAGGGCCCATACCGCGTGATGCCACATGGAGGCGGGCGGGCGAGCGCCGAGCGTCACTAAGATCCAGATGGTACCGGTACTAGCGGCAATGCGCAGTGCCGAGTGATCATGACGCTTCCCTGCACCCAAGTGATCATGAGACTTCGCGGTACCAGGTACCGGTACCGCGATAATTCTTCATGTCCGATTCTTTTTCTTTTATAGGTTGCTAATAAATATTGTTATTGTTAATAAACTATGATCGAGTACATCCATAATAACTATACATGCTATTTTTTTTTCGAAAAAATAAATATTCACTTCATTCAGAGAGAGAGAGAGAGAGAGAGAGAGAGAGAGAGAGAGAGAGTTTTCTTTACAGGAAATTTATTTAGGAAGTCAGAAGTCAGAAGTCATTGAGATAAAAAAAAATACTCCTTCGGGTACCGGTATCAGTACCACTACTAACGGTACCTGAGTTTTCGGTACCGGTACTACCGGTACTCAAATTAACGGTACTTGCCCATCCCTAGTGCACACTGACCTGTGTCGCGGCGGCGTGCCGCCCGCCGGCGGTCCAGCGAACACATCACCCGACTTTTTTTTTCGCATCACATTATGGGTATAGAACTCCACGTAGTACACAGGTTCATTTCAATTTACATATATTAATAATGATAACACAATGATTGATTTATAAAAAAAAAATAGTCGAAGAAGGATTCACGTCACTGGTGAATGTTAATTGTGCTGTGTGTGTGTGTGTGTGTGTGTGTGTGTGTGTGTGTGTGTGTGTGTGTGTGTGTGCGCACATAAGTGTATATACTATAAGCCCATGGTCGTTTGCAGTTTCTGGAAAGTCCGATCGATTCATTATCCATCACATAGATACCATTGGGCCACATTCATAAAAAAAAAAAGTCTTTTACACACGCATTTACAGCATGTCACTGCAGGAGACAATAATTAAAGTCGTTGTAGTACGGAGGCCCTCCGTCGATTTGACGTCAGAAATTTTGCTGACGGTGGACGCCCTTCTGCCGACGGCTATATTTGCTGGGAGCACGAAGGCCCTCCGTCGAATTGACGTCACAAATTTTGCCGACGGTGGCCGCAATTCTGCTACCGGTGCTGGTTTGCTGGGAAGGACGCGTCGGTCAAGTAAGAATTCGGACTGAGTTCGTTCACGTTTATACTTAAGATGCCAAGGACGCGTCGGTCAAGTAAGTGATCCAAAGCTTGTTTATCGAAACTCTCTTGCTTTAAGTAGAGGTGTATCTTATGGACATACCTTAACGAACAGGAATTTGCAAAGCTTAGTATTTCTTTATAATTATTTACTCTGCGCTGGCTTTACTTTGTATTGCAGCTGACCGGCCGGCCTGATTACCAACTCTTCCCTAGCTCGCCTCGAGAAGGGCGTCTCCGTGGCCAAGTGGTTAAGGCGGGACATACCCGCCTCGTTGATCGCTGGTTTAATCATCGACGGGAGTAGGATATCGTGTGTTTCGTTACACAGCTTTCTTATGCATGACATGACGTCACGTTGCCTTCCAATTGGGGTGGTGGGTGGTGGTCCGTTAGGATGATATACTATAAGGATAGCTCACTGAAACGTCATCGATGACGTCATGACTGCGGTATGCCACCTGGTTCACTCTCACGGGGTATAAAATGTACTAGAAAACCCTTGTTTGTTCTTATTCATGGTCAGATTTTTGCGCTTTTTCGATTGTTAAGGATAAGTCAGTTGTGTTGGCTAATAGTATACAACAATATAAATAATGTGGTAAACAAGCTGCAGAAATATTGATTGCTCTGTTTACCATCGATGCTTACGTTTTCTTCACTTTTATTAACATTAGTTTTCTACAGCTTAATTTGCAGGGGTAACTAATCCTGTCATATAATGCAAGTAATTTACTTATATTTATATTTTTTTATATATATATATATATATATTATATAATATTTACGCAAATTTTTAACAAGATGAATTTACCTTTACCAAACTTTCACTAAGGAGATTTATTGGCTTTTCTTTAATGTTATCGCTTTCTTGGAATTTTTTTTTTATTTTTTTTATTTTTTTTTTTACGTCGTTGCCTGTTGCGCCGGTAGGCATCTTCCTGGTGGGGCCTGATGGTCGGCCCAAGGCTTCTTCCAGGTGGGGCCTGATGGTCGGCCCAGCCCGTTCTGGCGCAGGCGAGTGTTTATAGTGGCGCCATCTTGCATTGGCTCATGCTGCCCCCCGGAACTCGTTCTTGATTCGCTTGGACGGCTTCCTCTAGAGTCCGGGTTGATGGGTGGTCTTCAGGGCAGCATGTGGGTAGTTTTAAGCCACTCGAGGTGACTGAAAAATCCGAGTGGTAGCGTGTTCGAATTCGAACCAGCATCGTCCATCACGCGGTGAATGTGGGCCCAGTACGCTACCAGCTCGGCCACCGCCTACCCTATACCTCACTCGCGCAGACTTCACCCTCACTTTATTAATCTTTTCGTTGCAGGCCAAAATCCACTTCTTCAAGGTGTGTTTGTCTCTAGGAAACCTAATGAACTTAACACCTTGACGACTTTCCGCAGTTGAGCCACTGTAACACCCATATACACCACAAATCACCATTTTCACTGAGCACGCTACTTTGATAACATAGTGTTGTTCTGGAAGCTTCCCCCGGGGACTATGGGCCTCTGAAAGACTGCGGGAGGAGCGAGCAGGGGGGCGGGGAGCAAGGCCCCGCCAGCGCCCCGCGGGGCCAGCGGTCAGGCGCAAGGCCAACTCGCCCAAACGGAGTATTTGTAACAGTTTAACTATAGCAGTACCCAAGGATGATATACTATAAGGATAGCTCACTGAAACGTCATCGATGACGTCATGACTGCGGTAAGTCACTCTCACCCCGCTGTCACGGTAAAAAATGTACTAGAAACCAATCCCTTATGTATTCATATTCATGGTCAGATTTTGCGTTTATTTGATTGCTAAGGATATGCAATTAAATTAGGCAGCTGTTGAGTTGGCAAACAGTACAGGACAACAGAATCATTTGAGAAATATGTTAGAAAAAGGTACCGAGAAACACTGCTGTCCACCACACAGCGACGCTGACGTTCTTTCAAATTTCACCAACACCCACTCTCTACAACTTTACGGGGGTAACCAATCCTGTCATCAATATCGTTATAGATAATATAGAAGTTGGTATAGTCTTTGTGTATTCGTACGTATACATTGATCCCTTTATACATTAATTACATTAGCCATTTGATATAATTTTCCCGATCCAACAGTAATACTTCAATTAATATATATCTATGTTAGCTATTTTGATGACAGGATTAGTTACCCCTGCATAATTACAGAAAACGCATGCACCGATACATGGCAGACAGCAACATTTCTCATCAACCTCCACATAACATATTTCTCAAATATCTCCACCACTGGCCACCTCAACAGCCGCCCAATTCAACCACATATTCCCAGCAACCAAAAAAAAAACAACAACAAAAACAAAAACAAAATAATAATAATAATAATAATAATAATAATAATAATAATAATAATAATAATAATAATAATAATAAAATAAATAAATAAATAAATAACGCAAAATCTGGCCATGAATGAATGACAAGATCAATAAGTAATGGCCCCCCAATACACATTATATGAATCACATTGCATACGCGGTGCATTGTGGGTAAAATAAATGTTTAGTGAGCTATCCTTATAGCATATAATCCTTGGCAGTACGCGTGGCAATTCTGTGGTCCACCTTCTTCCTCTCACTCCTCCTTTTCTTCCTTTTCGTCTTGTCCTCCTTCCTTCCTTCCTTCCACCATTACTACAGAAGCCCTCGCTGCTATACACCTCCTCTCATCAGCACAGCCACTTTTCAACCCTCAAACACTACTTACGACGCTCATATACCTTCTGTTCAACACCCAACATGACCCCTCTACCATTCCAAACCCCTGCCATAACTACAATAGCCCCTTGTAACCATCTGCCGTACTTGACTACCCCGCAAAACCTACTCCAAACTCGCTACCATACATTCCCATAACCACCATGAAAACTCTCTCTCTCGCCCACCACGGTTAGTCTAGGGGGGGGGGGCTTGATTCTTCTGCCTGTCTGTCTGTCTGTCTTGCTGGCTGGTAGGGGTGGGCAGGTACCGGTACCAGTACCGGTACTAACGGTACCAGCTAAACGGTACGGTACCGGTACCAGATTACTCGGTACCGGTACCAGTTGCACGGATTTATTTATTGGATTTATTGATAATTCTTCATGTCCGATTTTTTTTTTTTTAGGTTGCTAATAAATATTGTTATTGTTATTAGACTATGATCGAGTACATCCGTAATAACTATACATGCTATTTTTTTATCGAAAAAATAAATATTCACTTCATTCAGAGAGAGAGAGAGAGATCACCACTTAGTAAGTGGATATCTCGGTGATATGGGTAGTGGGTACTCGATCATAGTCTAATAACAATAACAATATATATTAGCGTTTTCTAAAGACTCGTGGGACTCACTAACTTTTAACCCAAGACTTCGTTTTCTTTTTACTTGCCACTGTTAAATTCGTATGACTCGTTAACTTTTAGAGAGAGAGAGAGAGAGAGAGAGAGAGCATAAGTCTCAAATAAAGCATTAACGAAAAAGTTTGAATCCCTTGGCGAGAGTTTCTGGCTATAAAGAATTGCATGATGAATTATATAAGATGATTAAATATTGGAGGTGTAGCAGGCGAGAGAGAGAGAGAGAGAGAGAGAGAGAGAGAGAGAGAGAGAGAGAGAGATCACCACTTAGTGAGTGGATATCTCGGTGATATGGGTAGTGGGTACTCGATCATAGTCTAATAACAATAACAATATTTATTAGCAACCTAAAAAAGAAAAAGAATCGGACATGAAAGAAAAATTATCCAGTAACTCCAATAAATAAATAAAATAATGGAAACGGGAGCTGTGATGGAAACGGAAAGCAGGACAAAATGGTGGGAACTTGGGGGGACGGTCAGCGGGGCAGTGACTCAGCGTCTACACAAAGGGCCCATACCGCATGGAGGCGGGCGAGCACCGAGCGTCACTAAGATCCAAACGGCATGATGCTTCGCGGTACCAGTACCGATAGCAGTTATCGATACCAGTACCGGCGAGTGATCATTAAGCTTCCCGGAACCCAAGTGATCATGATGCTTCGCGGTACCAGTACCGATAGCAGTTATCGATACCAGTACCGGTACCTGGTGATCATTAAGCTTCCCGGAACCATCGATCATGATGCTTCGCGGTACCAGTACCGATAGCAGTTATCGATACCAGTACCGGTACCTGGTATCGATAACTGCTATCGGTACCCGGAACCAAGTGATCATGATGCTTCGCGGTATCAGTACCGATAGCAGTTATCGATACCAGTACCGGTACCTGGTATCGATAACTGCTATCAGTACTGGTACCGGCGAAGCATCATGATCACTTGGGTTCCGGGAAGCTTAATGATCACTCGGTGCTCGCCCGCCTCCATGCGGTATGGGCCCTGTGTGTAGACGCTGAGTCACTGCCCCGCTGACCGTCTCCCCAAGTTCCCACCATTTTGTCCTGCTTTCCGTTTCCATCACAGCTCCCGTTTCCATTATTTGATTTATTTATTGGAGTTACTGGATAATTCTTCATGTCCGATTCTTTTTCTTTTTTAGGTTGCTAATAAATATTTTTATTGTTATTAGACTATGATCGAGTACATCCATAATAACTATATATGCTTTTTTTTTCGAAAAAATAAATATTCACTTCATTCAGAGAGAGAGAGAGAGAGAGAGAGAGAGAGAGAGAGAGAGAGAGAGATTTACATAGATTTACATAGAAAATTAGACCACACAGACCCCATGGTACAGACTAGGTGATCTGTCCTTAAACCTAAGTGATTTTACATTAATCAGAAGGCTCCTAAACGTTGCATTTCTACTCTAGTTGATATTAAGTTGAAGGAAGAGAGAGGGTTTTCTTTACAGGAAATTTGTTTGGGAATTTCATCAGAAGTCATTAAGAAAAAAAAAATCCTTTGGGTACCGGTACCGGTACCGGTACTAACGGTACTTGAGTTTTCGGTACCGGTACTACCGGTACTCAAATTAACGGTACTTGCCCATCCCTACTGGCTGGCTGGCTGAATGAATCTGTGGATGTTCGCTCTCTCTCTCTTTCTCTCTCTCTCGTTACCCCTAGAACGGTAGCGTGACTTTTTGGCTGACAGGAACATGAATATTCTGTCTGTCTGTCTGTCTGTCTGTATAGCTGGCTGGATGGATGAATCTGTGGATGTTTTCTCTCTCTCTCTCTCTCTCTCTCTCTCTCTCTCTCTGTCCGTCCCATGGCGGGAACCGTTACATCGTCTATTTTCGTTCACGAACTAGATTATGGCAAGCTTTTAAATTCGTTTCAAACCTTATGTTGAGGCACATCCTATCACTGTTAATGCTAATTATTATTGCCAATCAACTATATACACTTATAGAAAAAAAAGAACCATGAAATCACGTCGTTTTACAAGTAACGGACGAAACTTTTTGACAAGCAGAATATCGTTCACTTGGAAATTAGACAACAGAAGTTCTTCGTTATATAGAAATTGAAAGTAAATCATATATATTTCCCATGGTTATACTCAAATCATGAGAACATTGTAATTGAAATGAAATCACTCATTTATGTGTCATTTTCATAATCCTAAATAATGATATAATAACATGCCTTCACAAACGCTCGCTTGACCGTGACTGGCGGTTGAATGCACACGACGCCATTTTGCACACGGCACCGCGGCGCTTCCTGGCAGGAAGGAGACAACTGTCGATGACTTGGCCAATGCTGACATGTCAACAAAGAAAATAGCCGGGATGATGAAGATCAGTAAAAGAACAGTCCATCGATGGAAAAGGAGGTATGAAGAGACTGAAAGTTTAGAAAATACAAAAAGATGTGGAGGCCCTCGTCACAACACCCGGCAAGAAGGCGACTCCATCATTCAGTCAGCCACCCAGAACCCTCTCACGACGGCAGTCAAGATAACAAGAAACATACAAGTCCACGTTGCAGTGCACACGGAGAGGCGGCGGCGGCGGCGGCTTCATGAAGCTGGCCTGCATCACCAGACGCCCTCCACCAAGCCTTTCCTCACGCAGAGAAACAGGGAGGAGTAATAAATTACCTGGTGCCATAGTTATTCCTATTCTTATTACTGTTTTTATGATAGTACTACAAAAAAAGTCAGGACATCTATTTCTGTTAGCGTGAAGTAAATACGATACTTCCTCCTCGCCCAACAACCAAGAGTAGGCTAGGCTAGAATCCGTAATTATTGTCTTATAAATCGCCCGCGTTCAAATCCTCTCTCTCTATTACACACACACACACACACACACACACACAAGAGCGATACAATATATGAAGTTTATTTATGAACGCTAGGCATAAGTTATAATATATTTAAATGAAAAGCTCAATATATTGGTCCTCAGACAAAACGGGAGGGACTGCGATATCACGGAGGAGCCAAATTTGCCTCTGCCGGCTGAAATACGGCATTCGTCACTTGACATAATATTAGTTGGTGGTTGAATATTAGTAGTTTAAGAAAACAGACCGTAATATTACTCTCTGAGGTGATCAAGTCCCGACTCACGTCCATCAAAACTATAAGCTACAATTAAATCGCACAGCTGTTTCCCAACATATGCACATATACACATCAACAAAGAAATTGTAAGAGAAGACCCATTCTTCCCCAGGCAAACGCAACACACCACAGGACTCGCTCATCCCTATACAGTGACTGAAAAAATGACGGTTAACCCTTACCGTAACCGTCTTGAGCGCCAAGAGACTTTCATAGTGACATGAACTGTTTAACAGTTAACATTCTCTGTACGTACGTTGCACCATCTTTATAACTATACTACCAAATTTGACACACCAACTATAGGGGCATCATAATAAATCAGCTGCCTTAGCAGAATAATGTGCAGAGTTACTTTAATTATATTTTTTTCTCTGATGTTGTGGGGGGTGTATCTAGAAAAAGTAGTAATAGTTTTATAAATCTATACGTACTACAGTTGAGTTCTGCTGAAAACATTCAAATTCCTGGAAATTTAGTGATCGAGGCATATGTCACATTATGTATTAGTAGGCTAGGCCAGTTTTTGCATCACTACAAGAGAATGGTACGGCATTCCTTGCTGTTTCAGTCACCGATATTTTGGTAGGGATACAAGAAGGAAATATGAAACACACATGTAGTATAGTATGGACGAAATACAGGATCTGTGACAGCTCAACTTGAGCTTTTTTTTTTTTTTTTTTTTTTTTGCTGTTGTCTTGGTTAATTTTCTAGATTTGGTGCATAAATGTTCCAGCCTATTACAAAACTTTCATTCTGTACTAGTTTCATATTCTGCTGCACTGAAAATCACATAATAGCAGGGGCTTTCTTGGAGACAGGCCCAACATTTTAGACCTCTTCCTTACTTCTAATCCTTCTGCTTACTCTGTCAAACTGTTCTATCCGTTGGGTTTGTAGTGACCCTCTAAATCTCTCCGTTTTCTCTACATTCATCTCTTTAGTCTGCCCTTTAACTCACCACGTTCTCTTTCTCTTCCGCCTTCTATTACACACACACCTATCTCATCCTCCATATTTCATCAATTCGTGGGTCACTACATCATACACATATATCAAATCATCACGTATATTATAATAAACTCACCGACATGCATAATAACACCAAATCACCAACCGTGTACATAATAGTGTATATCAACCTATGTAAATATTATTTACCAGTTATAATAACATTGATATGCCCATAAATAAATTTCCTCTCCAATGGAGTCATCACTGGTTATTAGTTGTGTCTTTTAACCTACATGGCGGCTTTAACGGACCCAAACGGCGTTGTACCAGCTACAACGTATGCTGCCTCGAAAACACACAAACAGAAATGTTTGGTTCGCTGTAGCGGCCTAGGCTGCCGCTACAGGTTCCTCCGATCACAACCTTATTTCTGTATCCTGTCATATCGCTCCCGTACATCCTCTGGACCCACTGAAGAGGCGATGCTTCTGGCATTTTGCTTCAGCTCGGTGGGACGATCTGAGGATGTACTTTTCCGATTTCCCGAGGAATGATTATTGCTTCCAGGAAAGAGACCCCTCTGTTTGTTCCCAGCGCATCACAGAGGTGATTGTCTCTGGAATGGAGGCATACATTCCACGTTCTTTCTCTACTCCACATGCTAAAAAGTCTTGGTTTAATCAAGCTTGTTCTCGTGCTATTAAATATAGAGAGGCAGCTCACAAAAGGTTCCAGAGCCTTGGAACTCCCGCTAACATTGACCTTTACATTTCAGTCCGTAATCGTGCCAAATCTATTCTCCGACTTACCAATACGTCTTTTGTCAATAGAAAATGTCAACACCTTGCTTCTTTTAATTCTACCCGTGACTCCTGGCATCTAGCCAAAAAATATCTCCTCCAATTTCACTTCTTCCTCTTTCCCTCCTCTCCTTAACCCTGACGGCAGCACTGCCGTCTCATCTGTCTCTAAGGCTGAACTCTTCGCTCAATCTTTCTGTAAGAACTCGACCCTGGACGATTCTGGGCATATTCCTCCTACTCATCCCCCCTCTGACTCCTTTATGCCTGTTATTAAGATTCTTCCAAATGATGTTTGCTATGCCCTCTCTGGCCTCAATTCTGAGAAGGCTTATGGACGTGATGGAGTGCCTCCTATTGTCCTTAAAAACTGTGCTTCCGTGCTGACACCCTGCCTGGTCAAACTGTTTCGTCTCTGCATATCAACATCTACCTTTCCTTCCTGCTGGAAGTATGCCTTTGTACAACCTGTGCCAAAGAAGGGTGACCGTTCCAATCCCTCAAAATACCGCCTATAGCTTTACTTTCCTGTCTATCTTAAGCTTTTGAATCAATCTTTCGCCGGAAGATTCAAAGCACCTTTCCACGTCTAATCTTCTATCTGATCGCCAGTATGGATTCCGCAAGGGGCGTTCTATTGGCGATCTTCTTGCTCTTAACTGACTCTTGGTCATCCTCTCTTAGCCGTTTCGGTGAAACATTCTCTGTTGCGCTAGACATATCGAAAGCCTTCGATAGAGTCTGGCACCAGTCTTTGCTTTCTAAACTGCCCTCTTTCGGATTCTATCCCTGTCTCTGTTCCTTTATCTCCAGTTTCCTTTCCGGCCGTTCTATCTCTGCGGTGGTAGACGGTCACTGCTCTTCCCCTAAACCTATCAACAGTGGCGTTCCACAGGGCTCTGTCCTATCACCCACTTTCTTCCTGTTATTCATAACAAACTGTCCTGTCCACTCATACGCCGACGACTCCCTCTGCATTATTCAACTTCTTTCAATAGAAGGCCATCCCAACAGGAAGTAAACGACTCAAGACTGGAGGCTGGAGAACGCTTAACCTCAGACCTTGCTATCATTTCCGATTGGGGCAGAAGGAACCTCGTGTCCTTCAATGCCTCAAAAAATCACCACCTATTAACTCGACACAATCTTACAAACACCTATCCCCTATTCTTCGACAACACTCAGCTGTCACCATCTTCAACACTAAACATCCTCGGTCTATCCTTAACTCAAAATCTCAACTGGAAACTTCACATCTCCTCTCTCACGAAATCAGCTTCCTCGAGGTTGGGCGTTCTGTATCGTGTCCGCCAGTTATTTTCCCCCGCGCAGTTGCTATCCATATACAGGGGCCTTGTCCGCCCTCGTATGGAGTATGCATCTCACGTGTGGGGGGGGCTTCACTCACACAGCTCTTCTGGACAGAGTGGAGTCTAAGGCTCTTCGTCTCATCAGCTCTCCTCCTCCTACTGATAGTCATCTACCTCTTAAATTCCGCCGCAATGTTGCCTCTCTTTCTATCGTCTATCGATATTTATACGCTGACTGCTCTTCTGAACTTGCAAACTGCATGCCTCCCCCCTCCCGGCCCGCTGCACACGACTTTCTACTCACGCTCATCCCTATACTGTCCAAACCCCTTATGCAAGAGTTAACCAGCATCTTCACTCTTTCATCCCACACGCTGGTAAACTCTGGAACAATCTTCCTTCATCTGTATTTCCTCCTGCCTACGACTTGAACTCTTTCAGGAGGGTATCAGGACACCTCTGCTCCCGCAATTGACCTTTATTTCGGCCACTTCTTGTGCTTCTTTTTTGGGGGAGCAGCGAGTAGCTGGCTTTTTTTTATGATTGTTTCCTTTTTTTGTGCCCTTGAGGTGTCTCCTTTGTTGTAAAAAATAATGGATATATATATATATATATATATATATATATATATATATATATATATATATATATATATATATATATATATATATATATATATATATATATATATATATATATATATATATATATATATATATATATATATATATATATATATATATATATATATATATATATATATATATATATATATATATATATATATATATATATATATATATATATTATATATATATATATATATATATATATATATATATATATATATATATATATATATATATATAATATATATATATTATAAAACTCACAACATTAATTCATTATTTTTGAAGGATTTAATATCTTACTCACACGGTAACTTACCTGAGTTTGGTCAGATGAATGGCGGATTTGAGATTTGAGATTTGAGATTTTTTATTGGCCGAGTGAGTTGCAGTTTGTTACCTGTCCTCTTCCTTGCGAACTGTCTTCTGCTATGTAGCAAGGCTGCAAGCCTGCAACTTCGCTGTCTCTGATCTCAAAAAAATTATCAAAAGAAAAACATCCCAGCTTGCAAAAACTTATTGCATATGTTGAATTTTGCCCAATAAATGTTTATTTTCGTGTTTCGTGGCATTGTTAGTTGCTTTAGTTTTTCCTTTGTGTCTTTTGCGTGGTGCCATTGCCACCTTGCCTCCATTTGTATTGGTGATGACACAATGATGTCTTGTTAGCACAAAAAAAAGAAGAAAAAAAAAAGTAGCACAACATGTTCATGCCTTGAATCACTTTTGCGTATGTTCATGGGCGATCTACTTTTGCGTCTCCTCACATTTTTTTTTAAATCGACACGGAGAGTACCCCTCGCTACATGGGCTCGTTTTTCCTGTTCCTGAGAGTTGATAGACAATCAGAAATATAAGTACCCCTCACTCCTGCAGCTGCTTTTCTCTGAGCTATCAAGTGACAGTGTCAAGTGTACCGTAAGTATGTATCCAGGCAGGGTGAAGAGCATTGTGTGGAAGCAATTTTCTTCCATCACATCAACGGAGGCTAAATGCAACATTTGCGGAAGGACAGTCAGGGTCTCAGGAAACACCTCAAACTTGCGCACACATTTATAGAAGTGGCACAATTCTGTGTTTGCGCAACTGAACAAGACCTCCAAATAATACTGATGATACTGAGGTGAGTTGATCAATAAGCTCCCATATACATTTATCGTTACTAACATTAGGATATACTGATATGTTTTCTTTATACTACCCAGTGCTGTGTGATATTTACTGACATTCTTTGATTAATAGTTGGTCTTCAAGACAGCATGTGGGTAGTCTTATGCCACTCGGCTGTTTTATATTACATACCTGTATTTTGTTTCATGTCTTGTATTGCTATGCAGAATGCTGTATGCTCTTATATTTTTTTTATGGAGTAACAGGAAATCATGTGAAAATACATAATTCATATGTACGTTATATATAAACACGGTAGAGAGTAAAATTAATGCAGATATATTCTAATTCCATACTTTATTGGCTTTCATTGAATAACAGAAGCGATAGAAATTAGCAAAACAACACTCACAAGAGGCCAGAAAAACTGTAAACTACTCATAGTACAAGCTTACAATGTAAGACCAACTGCATTAACAGACATGTGTGTTAGGGATAATTTGTTGAAAGGCATGTAAAGTAACGAGGTGAGTACCTGTGAGAGGCTATAACTCCTCCCTTTCCTCGTTGGCTCCTTGCTTCACTATTTATCGTATGTTTCATATGTTCGTTCAGCGCCCAGTAGTAGGTTTCATTTCATTTGACTAAATAATCGAAGCCCCGAACCTCTTTTACCTCCTGCCTCGCCTCAGCAGTTTAAGGCAGTCCCTTCAGGAACCACCGTAGTGAACACATCGCTGGGTAACTTGCTTGTAACCAAGCCTGTGGACTGAACTGACTCCGGGGCACGCTTAGTGCCTCGTGATTGTGTCCGACTGTACATCAGTTTGTGCCATTCAGTGCTTTTCGGCTTGGCCGATCAGCGCTTAGGCTCCGTTTAGTAGCGCTTTGGTAACGTGAATGTAACGTCGAGCCGGTATTGGACACTGAGACTTGTGTTTAATTCTAAATACTAATTGCGAGTGTAGTATTTCCTTTGCTTGCTGTTTTGTGCTTTAGTGTTCGTTTTCACAGTGTCATGCGGGAGTACCGTGACTTATAACTTGGTGTGTGTGACTACTGGGCACTGGAGTTACATTTAGTGTTTGTTTGTGTTGTGTCTTTTTGGTGGTGTTAACTTCCGTAGCTGCATTGTAACTATTGTGTCGGGCTATAATTATTTCTACGTGTTTTGTTTTGCTAACACCGGTAGTCTGCTGCGGTGTAGGAAATTTATTGTTTTGTTGCAGACATATCAGCCCTGTTTTTTTTCTTAAGTTGTGGCATTGTTATTGGGTGCAATAGGCTTTAACGTTGTAAGTGGAGTGGGAACCCCCTTGCCTTTGGTACCGTCTCTCGTACCGAGGCAGGCTCCTTTTGGTATTTTACTTTTGTTCCTTGGCGTGATTTATATCCGAGTGACTTAGTTATTTATATTAAAGTAATTATTTATTTTAGCGTTTTCAATTATTCCGTTGCGTGACTCTACCTCTCGGGTATAGTATTGGTGGTCTCGGATTGGGAGGTTTTGGCCGCCTAACAATCGACAATTCTCGAGTCCTCGCACCACCTCTTCGTGGTGTGATTACAGGGTCAACGAACTACTAGACTAACCTGACGACTGGTTAAAAAAAATACACCTCGCCGTAACAATGTGTCATATGCAGATATAATGGTTTTGAAACACAAAAATTTATGTTTACCAAGAATTAATGTTTACCAAGATCAAAGAGTACAGCAATAAGAACAGGAAGGAAACATTGTTTATGAAACAAAGAAAATATAGGAATTAGCACATAAGCAGGCAGCATACATCTGTACATGAAACAAACACATACTAAGCAGGCAGCATACATGTGTACATGCAACATATACAAACACAAAATAAACTACATATCTAGTAGTTATAGAATATTGAGTAAAGAAGACTAACATATACACAGTAAAAGGTCTGAAAATTCTCTTGAAGGAGTATCTATTTGTGAGGTAAGTAAATATGCCATGTGGCCAAACCATCTCAGGATGCTGTGCTTGACTCCTCAACCACTCCACATTTTGCACACACTGTCAAACACATTTACCAGCTTTTGTAGATCACTTGGTAGAAATAGTTTAACACAATACATCCTACCTTATTTTTCTCTTTCCCTATCTCCAACAAGCTTGGAGACCTGGTGGGAAAGCGGGATTTTAGGGTAGGGGAGCCAAATCACTAATCTAACCTTGATGTAACAAGTGTCGTGAGATTTATTTAAAAACAGGCCTTTGTATTGGCAGCTCCTATGAAGAGAAAACAAAGCATACAAAACAGGCTGTGTTCTACTCGAGGCAAATTATCATTGCCTATATCTCGCAGACCACATACTCACCAATAACTCGTCCATTAGTCTCCACTCCCGTAAAACTGGCCGACACGGACTTTGTTTACACTTGACGGGCCTCCCTCCGCTGACACTTTCGTCACAGTCTAGCCCCTAAAACACTCCATAGTGACTCACAATCACACAAACGCGAAACATATGCTAAATAGGAGCCACCACTGTCAAAATAAATGGAGGCAGAGGATGAGTCTATATAATCTTGGTTAATAAACACAACTAATCCCTATCACATACTCTCTTACATATGTGAAAGTTTCAGTGTACAGCCGAGCTTACTGCACCAGGTGTGAGGCCACTTGTTCTGAGCAAAGCGTAAGAGGTTATCTTAATAGGATTCACTATCCCATTTTTGTTAAGCATTGCGTTGGGGTGGTAAAAGAGGGATATTATTTGAACACTCACAATATTTTGTATATGTATTGAATAGTTTAGGAAAAAAAGAGAACATAATAAACTGTTTATTTTGATGAACACTTGTTGATACCTTAATTAGCAAACCACCCTTCCATTTCTTACACAAAGCTTGCTCACTTAGAATTAAAGTGTCTTGAAAAAAACATCAATCAAGTGCTGTGGCAACCTGTGTTTTGTTATTCCGGTGTGGAGTAAATATGAACTCTGCCATCACTGTAGCATTTATATGTATTTCAGCCCTCAGATAGTGGCCTATTTTTGCTATATTAATTAATCAACCAATTTTTAATGACAGCGTTGAATAACATGTCTACCTTTGGGAGGCTCTTCCCATTAACCCCCACTGGACAACCTGAATGTCACACCTACAATGTGTCCCAGGGTAATGGGTTCTTAATCATCATAGGCTCAAAGGCCAATGACAAGGTCTGTGTCTTTGTCTGCCAGAAAGTACCCTCCCAACAAGAGCAAGGCTCATTACAGTCGATCTCTGGGCATTGCTGAGACCTCACACACCACATATCCCACCCCCCTTGCTCAAGGTGGGACAGTAATCACTCCTTTGTCAGCAGAAAAATCCCGACTGAGCGGGGCTCAAATCTCCACTTGACAGGCCATGAAGCCTCGCTCTCTGAAAAGACAAGTAGTTAATTATACAATTAATTTAATAAATTAATTAATGTGTGTGTGTGTGTGTGTGTGTGTGTGTGTGTGTGTGTGTGTGGGAGGAGGAGGGTAGCTGTTTCCATGAGGGACGCTGGTGGTCCATGAGGTGGCTTGTGCCTGCTGTTGAAGGACTCAAAGTCAGCCGTCAATTGAATACAGGCGGGATACTGCATCCGCCAGCTATATTTCCTTGTTCTCCCGCATTCGCTTCATTTTTTGTCCCTGCAATGATATAGAGACAAGTTGTATATCAATTATTTAGAATATCATGTGCTCTAAGTGTATTTTTTTTTTTGGACATTGAACTATGCAAAGGATAATTTATTGACAACAGCATGAACCAAACCTGTCCATTCTTCATGCTGGGATCACACATCTGCGATTTCGCTCTGCGACGGTTGGCGATTTTGAAAATGCACGAAATCATGGGAGCATCGCCATTGTCTCATTGTCTCTGTTTCAACTCACAGCAACATGGCGAGAAAGGGGTGCTCGCCTATATGCACACGAGGGCGACAGGCGACGGGACGTCTAGGTGACCCGTGCGTGAATGCGCGCGACTGTACGCAGAGGAACCCAGTTTTGAAAATAAAGCCCGTTGCGACGGTTCGCGATGAACGCAGGGCCTGAAGACTATAAGCGACCGCCCCTCGTCAAGCCGCTTCACGACGCTCGACGTCGCACGCATGGTCGAGAAAACGTCGAGGGGGCGTCGCTGAACGGCCCCTATAGGCGGGCACACACACACACACACACACACACTAAGTAACCATAAATTAATCTTGGCACCCTGCATATCCCGACGCTCTAACGCTAAGGTTATTAATTCGGCTGATCGACCTTATAGGTTTTCAATATGGTAAAATAATCCCCATCTGGCAACGCCAGTTGCTTGTGTCGACTCAAATTTGATAGTCGGTTAGTAATGAACACCCAGTGCTTCAAGTAAGTAGTAGCCCGTGCTACCCTCCCTTGCTGTCGCTGATATTGCTTTATTGTTTCTTGCTTCTAATTCAGCAGTTCTTAACCTGGGAGTCGTGATCTCCTGGGAACGAAGTAAGTTGTTTTGAGGAATATTGGATTTTCTTCGTATGGTGTAAGGTTTTCTGCATGTTATACCGTATCTACAACTTCTGTAATAAACTGAAAGTGGAAAGAGTATTACAATCGATAATAACTTGCTAATAAGCTAATGAAGTAGTCAAGAGAAATACATAATAATTTTACGGTGTAGTCTAGCTAATAATTTTACTGTGTACACTAGCTTATATTTTTGCCTTTTGTTAAACCAGGCTATTATTTTGCATTCAGGAATACTATTCTATTATTTTGTATTCATGAATACTAGGCTATTATTTAGTAGTTAGGAACACTATTCTATTATTTTGCATTCATGAACACTAGGGTATTATTTTGCATTTAGGAATGCTATTCTATTATTTTCCATTCATGAAAACTAAGCTATTATTTAGCAGTTATGAATAATATGCTATTATAATATATTAATGGAAACTAGGCTATTATTTTGCAGGCGGGCAGGGTAGCGGCGTGTGGCAGGACAGTGTGAGTGCGAGCGTACTGACTGGTGGGTCGCTCGCCAACGGTTTTTCACACCCTCCCGCTCGCTCGCTGCCATCTCGCTTTCCGAAGCAGCGTCGCTGCCATACGCACGATGAACAAAGTCGCTTGCATATACGCGCGCATACACCGCGACCCCTTGTGTTTGACGAGGGTATGCGAGCGCATACTGCGATGGTCTCTCGCTTAACCGTGCGAATAATCGTGCGATTTGGCCAATATCGCAGACTACTTTTTGAACATTTCAAAATGTTCGCGCGATGGGCCGGCACCCGCAAGTCACGCGACTATTGCGAATAATCGCAGGGATGTCGCTACGATGTCGAGCGTATATGCCGAGTTCGGAAATTTTTGAAAATCGCCAAGCGTCGCAGAGCGAAATCGCGGATGTGGGATCCCAGCATTAACATTTGAAATGATAAAGGAGCAGCATCGCTGGTGTGGTTATTATGCAAATATGAAATCCATGACTATCAACATAGTGAAACTGTTCCCAGTATGCCAGTCGCTGTCATTCACTAGGTTAGCAGAAAATAAAGTAAGCTTATAAGCGATTGACATGTATGTTATGTTAGAAAAGCGGTGTCGCATGGTCAACCACGTACTCAACCACCTGAATCAGTACGAGGTAGTGACAACACTAAGGCTGCGTTTACACCAAGCGAGTCACATCGAGTCGCGTTGCGTCGCGTCACGTCAAGTCATTTGATACGATTCATTTTGACGCATCTCCGTTTACACCGACTGCGTCAACATGAGTCAAGTCAGTACTCAGTCACCCATTTGACTTCATAGAGAATGGATGCATGTTTTCGTTTTTTTTTTTATATTTATCTTATTTATTTTGTTTTCCATTGGTCATTTACTCTATTTTTCTTTTATTTTCTATTGGCGTTTTTCAAATCCTTTTCTTTTTCTTCTCTTTTTAGTTCTTTTCTTAATGTTGTTTTTCTTCTTTGGTTTTCTTTTTTGTTTTTGTTTTTTTTCTATCATGCTTAAGTTGATGTTCGTGTGTCTGGGTGAGCCGCTTTCCTCCCAGAAGGGATCTGCGAGTTATGATTTACTTCATGTTCTTGGTGACGGGTATAATTTCTTGGCGTATGCTTGAGTATGATTGAACGTAACGGATGCTATATGAATGGTGTACATTGTTATTTACAAATATTGAAAATATACATATTAAGTATGTCAATATACCCACTCCCCCTTTTCCTTTATCCTACAAACATAGCTTTGTGATAGGCCCCAATGTTAACACCGTGTGCATTGTATGTACATATGCATGAATGGTTGAGTGAATAGTGTGCATGCTTCAGGATGATACGTAAAACTGAAAACTTCTTTCCATAAAGCAACGATGACATCACGATCCCGGTGGTTAGGGTCACTGGAATCATATATAGCAGGGAGCTCTTGAACTAAGTTGATTAGGAGTTCCACCAGCATGCTTGAACACACCAAGGCGGACTCGCTGTGACTGACGTCAAAAATAGGTCCAGCCCTATATGTGACTCGACGCGACGCGACGCGACGCGACGCGACGCGACGTAACGTGACTCGACGCATCCGGTGTAAACGGTTTCTTTCAAAATCATATACAAGTCAGTGATATAACTGGGGTGGCGATTCATGATGCGTCATGAATCGTCATGACGTGACGCGACGCAACTCGACGCGACTCGCTTGGTGTAAACGCAGCCTAACTGGGCCTGCCATATGCAACCTCTTCAATAAATAGATGACAGACCTCAGGATTGACAAGTAAAAAAGAGGTTCTGACTTCAGCCTACAAAAGAAAAATTCTTGAAGCATGCAGACGGGCGGTGAAGTGTCTTGCCTCGTCTTTTTTTATTTTTACGTCATGGCCTATTGCGCCGGTAGGCTTCTTCCCGGTGGGGCCTGATGGTCGGCCCAAGGCTTCTTCCCGGTGGGGCCTGATGGTCGGCCCAAGGCTTCTTCCCGGTGGGGCCTGATGGTCGGCGCAGGCGAGTGTTTATAGTGGCGCCATCTTGTGTTGGCTCATGCTGCCCTCCTGAACTCATCTCTGAGCCTCTCTTTGGAGAGGTTATCTAGAGCCCAGGTTGATGGGTGGTCTTCAGGCCAGCATGTGGGTAGTCCTAGGCCACTCGGCGGTGACTGAAAAAACTCATCTGTGCGGCGGGCAGGATTCGAACCCGCGTCCCTCCCGGAACATCTGAACGCGGGGCCGTCACGCTAACCATTCAGCCCATTTTATTAGAAGAGCAAGCGACCGGACGGGAAAATGATCAGCATTTATAACATGAGGCCTATGGAGATAGGGAACATTTTTGGGTGCTCAGTTTTGCGGGAAAAACTAATCTGTCTGAAAACTGAAAATTGCTCAGTTTGTTCCCTATCTGACAAAACTGAGCAAATCGATGCTCCTCATCTTCTTCCACCCACCCCCCTCCCCCCAAAGCACGGAATAATTAACTCGTCCGAGAACTCGGGCGAGTAAATCTTACCTGCTCGACGGACTAAAACTGAGCAGATAAGGAGCACGGACTGAGCTGAGCACCCAAAAATGTTCCTTTTTCTGCCGCCTCTTCGGACTGGAACTGAGCAACATAGGGAGCACGGACTGAGCTGAGCACCCAAAAAATGTTCCTTTTCGGCCGAAACTCTAAAAGTCTCGCTGGACTGAAGGTCAGCAACATAGGGAACCGGGACTGAGGTCAGCAAGCAAATTATTGAATTTCCTCGTACGGTATCATTATAGAGGATGTTTAAACAAGTCAACAGGGCAACTTGTGCGAACCAAATACAAGACTTTGGCGGAGGTTTCGCCATCAGTTTGCGTGACGTAACCTCCAGCCTGGAGAGGGATCCGCACCTTGTTTATCGAGCCTCTCGCATAAGTATTTATTGTATCTTATGTAATGTATATATTATAATGTACATGTAGATGTGTGACTGTATGACTCAACACCATGTCAGTGCCGCGCCACAGGATGTTTAATAACACGTAAGTGATAGGTTGTGCTTACGGCGTGCTCCTTGCCGTGGGAACGGTGCTGAATCAACAAGCCTTGGCATCGGATTATTCCGTCACCCCAGACAGTGGGCAGCGGTCACGAGCAGATCACACTGCTCGAGGTGTGTGTGCGACAGCTCACATAAACTTTATAACTATTGTGTAAAACTGTTAATATAGTTAAAACTCATCACGCTTTTAATATAGCAGAGACAGAGTGAATTAAGTGAACTCAAAGTGAACTTAACGGCTTTGCTCGGCCAAAACAGCATCTACCACACTTAACTATAAAGGCTATTGTGTTATCTCACCTACTACAATCAACTTGTGAAGCAGGACAACGGTAACGCCGGCCCTGTGAAAAGTGAGATAACAGTTCGCGCCTTAATTTAACATAACACTTAACACTCGCCACCTTAAAAATAACACTTAAAAACGGTTAACACTTAGGGACATATCTTGAGATACCGGGTGAGAGCTTACGTCCACTACCTTAGCTGTTAAGTCCAGATCCCGTCTCATTCATTAGGATGGTGGTATGGTGGTTACTACTACTATGACTACTACTTTTACTACTACTATTACTACCAGATTTGGCTAGTGCGTTGTGGCGTTGACTCCCATCAAGTGGTGCCGCTACTACTACTACTACTACTACTACTAGTACTACTACTACCACTATTACTTTGTCCACAACTATTATTACTACTACTACTACTACTACTACTACTACCAGAAGCAGTGGTTCTTAACCTTTTTCATTGTTTGGCCCCCTGAAACTTTCCAGGGTATTACCGTGACCCATATCATAACTTGTGTAATGGTTACCTTTGTGTAAAGGTAAGGTAAAACAAAACTATATGAAGATCCTGATTTATGAAAAAAATATTACAAATAAAATACCTTGAAAAATGCCACAGATCTTCTACAAGTGCTATTTCAAAATCCATGGAACTACTACACATAAAATAAAACCTACTTCTTCAATCAGTGGGAGGACTGACATTGTTTTGCAGCCATAACTACATCAAAACGAGGAGCAGCAGTGCTCGACAGGCAACACCTCATGTCGCTGTCAACCACAAGTCTACTGCGTGCCTTTGTTTTCAGTGCCATCATTGCTGAGAATCCAGCCTCGCAGCAATAGGTCGAGGGGGACTGGACCAGCATGGTCAGTGCACGCACCGAAAGAAGAGGATAGTCGACCTTTTGTGTCACCCAAAATGTCGGAAGCTCTTGTTCAGAAAAATCGACTTTCAACTGAGTATCCTCACGAATTTGAAGAAATTCTACCTTCGCAGCAATATCAGTATCACAGATGGCAGTGTCCTTCACTGAGAATGGTCTGGAGATCCACGCATCAGTACAGCGGTCATCCAGTCCTGGAAAGGAACTTTCGATGGCGTCTTTCACCGCTAGAAGATGAGCTGAATTCTCCCCAAGGAAACTGCATTCAGCTTCTGCCATATAATCTAGGATAGTTGTTATCTGAGGGAAGAAAGTTGTGTCACTGTCCTGAACTCTTTTCACGTAAAGTTGAATCTTACACTTGAATGCTGCCACTTTGTCACGAACTGTGTGCAGCATTGCAAGGTTTCCTTGGAGTGGAATATTCAGGGAATTCACTTCGGAGACGAAATCAGCCAAGTAGGCAACCTTTGTTACGAAACAGTCATCTTGCATCATTACATGAAGAAGATTTTCTTTCGAGGTACAACCTTATTGCAACAGCATCGTTATTTCCTCTCGAAGTTGCAGCACGCGATTGAGAACTTTGCCACGTGAGAGCCAACGTACCTCCGTGTGAAACAGGAGAACAGAGAAGCCAGAGCCCATTTCTTCACAAAACACTAAAAATCCTTAAGTTGTTGCGCTCCCTCGGATATTGTTCATGATCTTCACAACGTATGTGAGCACTTCTTGAAGTCCAGGTGGGATAGTCTTCATCGCCAAAACATAACGATGGATCATACAATGAGTGAAGGAGACATGCGGAGCGACATTCTTCACGAAGGCTTTGAAGCCGGATATGTAACCAATCATGGAAGGAGCCCCATCTGTACATAGACCGACAAGTGCTTCCCAATACAGCCCATGTTTAAGGAGAAAGGCTTCTAAAATTTTGAAGATATCCTCTCCACGAGTTGTTGTGGCCACTGGCTCAGAGAACAAGTACTCATCCTTCATAACTTCCTTGTCAAGGTAGCGAACATAAACACTAAGTTGGGAACATGAGGCAGCATCTGCCGACTCATCCAGTTACAAGGAATAAACAGGACTACTCTTCAAAGCAGTCACCACTTGCAAGAGAATATCCTCCCTTATGTCCGAGATCCTACTTTTGCTTGCATCATTCGAAAGGGAAATTGCCCTCAACTTGTGTGCCTGCTGTTCTACAAGAATCACCCTCGTTGCTTTCAGAATGCAAGACTTAATCCGATTTTCACCTATGGTATGAGGCTTCTTGGTGTGCGCGATTTTTAGAGCAATTCTGTATGAAGCCTCCAGCACATACAGCCCTCCCACCCCCGTAGCTATGATCTGATTGACTCATTGATTGTGGTTGATGTATTTAGCAGCTGGCCACTTCACATACATAAAATAAATTATTTTCTCCCAAACCCTCCGTGACCCCTCGAGAAACCCCAAACTACCCCCCAGGGGGTCACAACCCCCTAGTAAGAACCGCTGATATAGGGGATAGGGATAGGGTACACTTTGCTCACTCCGTCTAACACTTCCAGACAGCGTAATTACCTCGCTGCCTCCGTGGGCGCAAACGCAGCTTAGCTGGCGAAACAAGCGGTGAGACGGCGAGCCGCTTTGAGCCGGCTCGCAGCCTCATGGGCGAGCGCGGGCTCTCTCTCTCTCTCTCTCTCTCTCTCTCTCTCTCTCTCTCTCTCTCTCTCTCTCTCTCTCTTTGGAATGTCAGATTTTATTTAGTACTTACTCATAAAAGGAAGCACGTATTATATTAAAGTATAGGATATTATATGATTAATGATTATAATTCTATAAATAATGATTATAATTCTATAAATAATGAAAAAGGGTTGGTTGCCTACGTGGCAAATCTTAAAATTATATATTAGGGTTAATAGCTTCTCTCTCTCTCTCTCTCTCTCTCTCTCTCTCTCTCTCTCTCTCTCTCTCTCTCTCTCTCTCTCTCTCTCTCTCTCTCTCTTTGGAATGTCAGATTTTATTTAGTACTTACTCATAAAATGAAGCACGTATTATATTAAAGTATAGGATATTATATGATTAATGATTATAATTCTATAAATAATGAAAAAGGGTTGGTTGCCTACGTGACAAATCTTAAAATTATATATTAGGGTTAATAGCTTCTCTCTCTCTCTCTCTCTCTCTCTCTCTCTCTCTCTCTCTCTCTCTCTCTCTCTCTCTCTCTCTCTCTCTCTCTCCATATTTACACATTAAAACCTAAGCCTTAAATCCATATAACCCCATATAAATCTTTTGTTATCTATATATTACCATGCTATAGTCTATCGATTCTTAACATGAGCCCTGTGGGCTCATGTTAAGAGTTAATGTTAACGTCATTATATTCTGGATCAAGTTTGAAAGCGATTGAAGCCGTCTTTAGACAAATTTTGAACAATTTTATTACCAAGAGGCGGAGTTAGAAGGTATTTGGACGAAAACTCCGTAACGCTTTGCTCATGTTAACATGAAATCTGGGCTTATTCATGAATATTTTGTGTATGTACGTATGGTAAATACTCTTCCGGATGAACACCCACGCTCTTTACATGCATTGTTCTTTACAACAGTGTGTGTAAGGGTGTGTGCATCAAGAGTACTCTTCTGGGTGAATGTTTTCCCACATATTCTGATTCATAGTTTTTTCTACCCCAATGTGTGTAAGGGTGTGTGCATCAATGGTACTCTTCTGGGTGAATATTTTCCCACAGCTTTTACATTTATAGTTTTCTACCCCAATGTGTGTAAGGGTATGTGTATTACGGGTAGGTACTTTTCCTGACCCTCCTGCCCTCCTTGTTTCCCTCTGTTGCTAAAATGAACAATTCAAATGCTTTATAAGGAGCATAATGTGATATTCAATATCATTACCTACGCCCCATTGTGTTGCCACTCGGCCTCTGTACGAGTGATACATTTTCGGAAAAGTCTCATCACTAAGTCTTTTAGGGAACATATCATGCTTACCTAAGTAGCAAGCACGAGTTCCAGTATGCTGAATCTCGTTGGCCGCCAGCGCATTCATTTTTAGGTAGTGCGGCCATCCCTACAAGTAATAAGGATGGCCATGAAAACCGAGAATGTTTTAGCAAATGATACACAAAGAGTGTACAAGGCTCGTGGTTGAGGTGTATGTCATCAGGTTGCGTGACGGAACCACAAGCCTTATTTGGAAGAGTATTTGATACCCTTACACACATCATTACTTTTCTTCAAACTCCAAAGAGCTGAAGATACAGGGCGCCCCTTGCTTTGGTGGGGAAAGAAGCCTGTTGAGAGAAAGGTTTGACTCGTAAGACGTACCCCTGCGCTGTTGAGCCCAGCACAGGGATCGTCAAAATAAGCGGGGCTGCTAACTGGTGAGCATCCTTGTGGCTAAAACTCCCCGAAGGTTACAGGGTTACAGGATATATTTTCCATATCTCGAGCAACACACAAGGTGGGGAAAAGCCCCAGAGCCGTGCCAGTCCCTGTAAATAGAAAAGTTTGGTTATCATGATGATGAGATGAGATGAATTAAGAGAATGGACAATGAGGAAACTGAAACAAATATATTATGCTATATTTATTAAACAATTAGGTTAACATTACACATCATCATGGCTACACCTAAATCTAGGCTCTAGTACACATTGGTCCTTGTAGGAGGTTACATGAGGCACATGTTACAATTATTTTAACATTTTTATATGCAAACAATATTTTTATTTTTTTATTTTACACACTTAATCCAGACTAATACCTTAAACAAATCAACTTATGCCTATACTCAAATCTAGACTACAGCTCACTTTGGACCTTGTAGGAGGTTACATTTTTTTTCAGGGACGCCTTTGCACTTTTGATATATTTATGTTTGTTTCTATGTTTTTCAGCCGACCAGGGGGCGTAGCGGGAGTCCCTTTCGACCATGTATTCTCGAACCTCCTCCCACAGTACCATCACGGCATCCGGCCTCCTACTCCTATTACACGTTTTCATGGCGCGTGTAATGTCTTTGAAAATTTTTGCGGTGTCTAATGGCATTGCCTCTGCCATATCCTCAGTGTCAATATGGAGTACAGAGAACATATTGGCGGTTCCCAAGGATGTCATCACGCTGACATTGCCTGGAAAGTCGCTTCCAGATGACACGACACTTCTGAAAATGATACTTCTCCTAGGCCTGAACAGCTGCACGTTGTTTTGTTCATTACACACAGCTATGTTCATGATACCCGCTTTTCATAAGTTCATAAGTTGCTTCTACTTATTCTTCCTCACTGACATCAGCTTGCTTCCCTTGTGGTTTAGAGGGGGCATCGGGCACCAGGAAACTCTGTCTCCCTAGAGCGGCCCTCCTCATTGTCAGCCTTGTCTGAAGGGTTAGCGAGCATCACAGAGGGCACATCGCCAGCTGGAGCTCTAGATATAAAATTAAATAGAACATTACGTATGGGTATAATCAGTATGATTATTGACCATTTGTTTTCGAATCTTAAAGTTAAATACGTGCTCACAGAGCAGATTACTTACGTAGTGGGATGAGTTACACCGGTCTCGGTGTCGGTGGCAACAGCTTTGACCCTGAGTGCCGTGAGGGTGCTCACCACCGTCTTCCCGGGCTCTATCTTGTCGCTCTGCCCTTAGTAGCTTGTGGCCTTTTCTGGAGAATGGCAACACTGAGTGGCCACTTTGTGCCTCCAAGTTGGATCCTGATTTTTCTCCCACTGTTGTGTAATTTGGGACCGGCGCCATATGCGGGAAGTTATCTTACTCCCTGCTGCGGCTTTGAGCGCTACTTTACAGATAATTCGGCTCAAGTTTGAGAAAGCCAACTTCGATCAGCAGGAAGTACCGGTCATTTGTATTCGGTTTGGGAATATATAGCACTTGGGATAAGTGCAGGTTGTTACCTGTGGCCGGTAGTAAATTACATGAGCCTCATGTGTCTGCCGCTCAGCTTGATTCATAAAAATGAGTGCGGGACCTGAAAGAAAACACTAGGTTATACCCTCATGAGGATAAAAAAAAATTTCAGGTCTTCCAAGACCATTTGATATTCTATGATATAAACCACAGCAGTACATACCTTGTGTTGCAGTTTTGTGTCGTGCAATCTGCACAATGTAATCTGCAACACCAGTCTTTGGGTCCTTCCTCTCTTTCATCTCCAGGTACTCCACCAGCGCAAATTCTGCAAACTCCTTTGGGCGCCTGAGATTTTTAATCATCATCGTGGTGATGAGGACGTCTCTCAGGCGGGTGATGTCTGTCTTGGTCGCGGGTCTGGAGGCAGGATCTTTTAGAGATTGCCTGGCAATGTCTAACGTGTTGTTGACGTAGGCTGAGGTCATGATCCTTCCTATGACTTTCAGGGTCACATTTTCCCTCTCTTTTTGGCGTCTAGCTTGGCCCATTTCAATTGTTTCCTCCTTCCGTAGTTTCACTGGCGGAGAAAATTATATATTTACCAATATGTATTACAAAACAGATAAATATAGCAAAAATATGCAAACAACACATAGGATAGGTTTACATACCTCTCATTACTTTGATGAGTTTTGTAGTCGCTCTGTTTTCTTGGTCATCTATTTGATAGATTTCCAGGTCGGACAAGGCGAGGCAATCTACCGCTCGCTGGCAAGCTTCGATAAAATTACGAATGGTGTTCACTTTCAATACATTCTTTAATTCTAGGAATCCCAGAGGAGGTTCAGTTCTATCCATATTATCAAACAACTTGCAAATCGCTGGGCCGTTGAGAGTGGTCAGGACCTCATAGTTAATTTGATGGGTGAGAACGTCGTTCACCATCCGCACATGCGCCCGCCTGGAGCTGTCAATCAGATCAGAATTCTTCTTCAAGTAGTCTTCAAAGTGTAGGAGAAACGCCTTTACTCCATCATTCCGTGTAATTACCATTGTTCCTGCTGCCACTTTCACCGGCTGTATTTTCTCAACTTCATCTGGTAGTACCAGAGATTGCCGCATTACTTTGATGAAGTCCTGTGATTTTCTTTGAAGCCGGTGAACTTTTTCTACATGTATATCGAACCGTTTCACATTCTTATCACACAGACTACATTCCCTTTCTGGGAATGTAGTCGGTGGTCCCGCCGATAGGGAAAGTAGCCAGGGAATGACGGGGAGTAGGGTTCAGCGAGCCAGGTCTCGCAGACACCAATGAGGAGAGGAGAGATGGAGGATAGGTAGGTTTTGAATTGTGGTAGCTTGTAATAAAGGGACCTGGCGTTCCAGAAAAGAAAGGGAGATGTTGGTGGAGGATTCACGTTGAAAGGGAACCAAAGAAGGAGATGAGGGAAGGAAGGGTTTTGGAGAAGCAGTCTGAGAGGGAGTGGCCGGCGGAAAGGAGAGAGCAGAAGGTCAGGATGACCGGGGCGAGGTTACAAATGATGGAGGTGAGTGAAAGGGGCGCGGTGGGCTGGGCAGCAGTGTCGGCTGAGTGAGGGGGTGGGGAGAAGGCGGGGAGTGGGGCAGCTGGGAGGTGGGAGATGGGTTGGAATGGAGGTTGGGCGTGGTGTGCCGGTAAGAGGAGGAGTGGTGATGGGTTGTCAGGGAGGCCCTGGGGAGGGTCAAGGGGGTGGAGGGGTAAGGGGTGGAGGGGTAGGGGGTGGGCGGTATGGGTGTGCCCTTCAAGGGAAGCGGGGCCGGGGGAGCTATCAGCAGGGCGGTCGGGAGCAGGGGCGTTGATGGCGTTGGGGAGAGGGGTGAGGACATCGCTGACTGGGCGACGGCGGGGAGAAATCAGTGGCTGCGGGGGGCGGGTGGTGGACCTAGAGGTGGGTGGGCGGGGAGAGAGCGGGGAGTGGGTGGCCCTCTGTGTGTGTGGGTGGGCAGGGTGAGGTGGTTGAGGGGGGATGCGCGGGAGGGGATCAGTGTTGCCGAGGGGCTGTGGGGGCGGGGTGGTGGGGCGTTGTGGAGTGGGCGCGAGGGCGAGGAGACGGGGAGTGGGACGGACAATGGCTCCAGGATAGGGGGTGGAAGGGGTAGGATCCAACACTCCGGAAGCGTGTAGCAGCAGGGCTGAGGGGGGGCGCAGGAGTGGTGGTCCCGGGCGAAAGGATACGGGTTTGAGCTCCCGCATCCGCTGCCGGGACTCAAGCACCGTCAGGTCGCCGTTATTAAGGCTGCTTTGGATTTCGTCTGCTGCTGCATGAGCTGGGCAGAGTTTGGAGGTGGATGTGTGTGCACCCTGGCAGTAGAGGCAGCGAGGGTCCTTAGTGCAGTCCTTTGCAGTGTGGAGACCGCTGCAGGTGCGGCACCTGACCTGTCCCCTACAGGTCCCCGTCCCATGCCCGTATGCCAGGCAGTGGTAGCATTGGAGGACAGGAATGGAATGGGGCCGCACTGTATAGGCCGTACTGTCGATGGCCACGTGAGGAGGGAGAGGGCCTTGGAATTTAATACGGATCGCCAGGCCCTTGGCTCTGGCACCGTCTAGGAACTTGCCAGGAAGTCGGCATATGGCGCATGGGAGGGAGTGGGAGCCCCCCAGAATGGTCAGTTTGTCTAGGATGACACTGTCAGGCAGGGCAGTGTCGACCGGGTAGATCCGGCCGTATGTATGTTTGTGGGCCGGGTCAGGGTCAATCACCCGACAGCGGACGGGCCATTTCCCCAGGGAGGTCACTGACTCTGGGGACTGGGTTAGGTTGTCGAGGTTCGCGACCTCGAAGCGTAACCCGTGATTTGCAGGGTATCCTCGATCACTTTTTTCTGGAAGATGGAGCCATGCAGAGCACTGGCCACCTTGGACGGGTGGATGAAGCAGCGGGTGTGGTCGTAGGAGGAGAGGCATACTACTAATGGTGCCTTGCCGGCGGGATCTCGCTTGTTGGGGAAGGGGAAGGTTGGAGTGTGTTCAGGGTACTCTGGAGGGTCCTCGGGGGGTGGAGGAGGGGGGAGGGTCCCGGGGTCGAGGGCGGAGGACAGTGTGGAGGGCTGGGCGGCGGGCGTGAGAATGGGGTCAGGAGAGGGAGGAGAACCATGATGGTGTTTGGGGTCGCTGGAGGGTACATCACCAAGTGGGGAGCGAGGCCGTTTGGTGGAGAAGGTGGCGGAGTCCATCTGTTCCATGGCGGGGGAAGGTGGGGGCCTGGAGACGTCGGGGGAGGTCTCAAGCTGGGGAGGTTGGTGGGCGGAGATGGCCTCGCGGCCTCCTCCCGGATCTGACGACATCCAGGGGTAGTCTGGGGTGTCGTGCAGAGCTTGGGGTTGTTTTGGGAAGCACTGTGGGCCGGGGCCCGAGGTGAGAGTGGTAAAGCTGCAGACTGGGAGCAAGGGGCCTTGTTCCAAGATGGCTGCCCGTTATCTCCAACCTCCATGACGCTTGCACTGCACTTCTCTGCGGAGGGAGCTGCTCAGCATGTAAACAAACGGCGGGAAGACGACCAAGTACTTCCAGCCAATGGG